>NW_027115723.1:445664-477294 GCF_000696795.3 Halyomorpha halys | reverse complement strand
AAAATTAATCCGGTATCTAAAGCTCCGGGGTTTCGGCACCAGTTAAGTATTGGCGAAAGCAAAATGTCAAAAAAGAGAAGAAGGAATAAGATGTAACACGTTTGAACTGCTGTAACATACTAACTTTATTGGGTTCGGTACATTTCTTTATATACATGCGATCAGCTGATCTCCTCAGTCAGCTGACATCGAAGTAACAGCTGACTGAGGCTGTAACTTATATATTATATTATAGGTAAGATTGAATAATAATAAAAATATTTATTAAATAAAAAAATAGAATATTTTTCATGTTACTACCAAATCACATATATAATCCAAATAGCGATTGAACTCCAGAACCTAACAATCCTTATCCTTCTAAATTTCTCCTTCATCGTACTGCTCCGATCTCCTTTAATTTAAGTCTTCAGATCATTCCCACAACACCGCTTCACGGTTTTCACACTTATCCGTAACTGCCCATCAAATTTTATCTTATATATTTTTAATATATATATTTTAATCTTTCTCAATCCACTTCTCTTCCCTATGGAATTCTACTCCCTCCTTCATTTGTTCCTCTAATGAACCCCGTATCTTTAATCACCTACTGCTCATCCATTTCCCGAAGGATAACAATGAAAATTTTCAAATAAAAATGTAAATGGATAGAATGATAGATGAAGTATAACATAAATATTATGGGATGTTTTTAATGTTCATTTGATTATCACTACTTCATTTTTTTTTCTTTTCTTTTCATTATTATTAGAATATAGCTCAAGATTTAGGATTTTTTAGAGGATTTATTTTTTGCCTTTTTATTTATTTTTCTATATTTGATGTTTCTGATTTTTTTTAACTTGTAAATTTGTATTATACTGTAATTTTTCCTTTTTTATAATTATTTCTAGTTTATTAGTATTTGATGCTTTTTCATCTTATTTTATTTGGAGTTAGTCACCCGATGATTTATGATATAATACACGGTTTTATTTTATTTCTTTTCTATATTCTCTTGCTTATTGTTATTTAATTATTTTTTCTACATTTTATTATTTTAGTTATATTTTACGATGTTTATAATTTCATGCTTATTTTTAAAATTTAGTATTATATTCTAAGGAACTAAAGAATATTATTGATGACTTTAATATTACTCTTAGGGCACTAGTTGCGACTTGAAACTGCAAGGATTGGGATAAAACATTTCTCCAAGATGTTACTCAAAATTGCTTATAAATGCCATTTGGGATGTTATATTATGTTAATTATGAAGACAGATCCTTAAAACTTAAAGTTTTAAGTTGATGATTGTATAGCCAACAGTAATGGAATTAATATCATTATTCATTTAAAATTCAGTTTTCATGTCTAGATTTACAGCTGATTTCTCAGAAACGGGAGATACAACAAAATAAGTAGTATATAAAACCACGTTTATACTGACCTATGTGAGCGAGTCCTGGACTACTACCTCAAGACATAGAAGGGAAATCCAAGTGATGGACAAGAGATACCTGAGGAGGATAGAGAGAAAACCACGAAGGAGCGAAGTAAGGAACACGACAATAAGAAGAAACCTTGGGGTTAACCGAGTAGAACATATTATAGAAGAAAATATATTAATATGATTTTTGTATAAAATTATAATTATTTTATATGTTTTGGCCATGTAAAAATAAAAGAGGAGAATGGCCTAATAATGTATGAAACGAGAATCAATGGAAGAAGGACAAGAGGAAGGCCGAAAAATACAAGAGATGGTGCAGTCTAAGAAGATTAGCAAGAGAGGAATTAATTGGAAAAGGCGCAGCCAGCTGGTATAGGATCGAGACTTATAGATCCGGCTCAAGAAGCAAGCACCTCACACTGCTGCGTGGAAGAAGAGGAAGAACTTATAGACTTATAATCCAATTATTGCTCTTAAGCTTTTTTTTTGTGGGGTATCTGTAAGGCCGTCTAGTATTCCCGTCACCCGGAATGCCTTGTCCTCAGAGACGTCCCATTACTCTTCAAGGTTTTTTTTTTTTCAATTTACATAACTTGTCCAACGTGATTTGGAATGATTAACCTGATCATCTAGTCATATAATTTTCTGTCTAGTTTCTATGAACTGGGCACAAACTCTGTGCCACAAATCTGGAATCTGTGGCAGGAGCAGCTTTATATTACGAATTGGCTTCAGTGATTCATTGTAAAATTTTGATTAAGCCTAATAATACACGATGCAAGGTGTAGTTATAATTGATTATAAATAGCTGTGTATAATAAAAATGAAATTAGTAAGACATAATAATCCCTCCCACGGCAATTACAGCTAATTTGAATACGTGTTCTAGTCGTTTATTACATGTTATTACGAGCGAAAGTATCAGATCTGGATTACTAGAATTTTATATTTGCTTACTGTTGATATGTTGTATTCAAGGGGGATTGATTTCACTGGTTGTCTGTCACCAATTTTGATCAAAATTGTTTTAGGGATTTCGGAAAAAAAACCAGGACAACACGACACACGCTAAATCCGTTCTTTCAATGGACTCTCAGAGCTATTGTTAAAAAACAAATATAACATGCTTAAATATGTTTTATATTTTTTATTTCGAGTCTAAAAAATGATATGGGCATGGTTTTCCTACCATTAATTTTTTTATCTAGAGAATGTTAAAGGAAAAATACAAACGTAAAAAAAAACAACGTATATTAGTCAATTTAATTTTAAAAATGATATTTTTTTTAACACTTAAGTTGCTGATGGTTTTTATTAAGCATACCAAATACCTTTATGTTGAAAAAACCACTATTTTTAATAATATTTTTAAAAAATGTGTACAAAGAGTACAAAATATTTAAAATATAAGAAGATGGTCAGGGTTGCGGTCAAAAAAGAACAAATAGTATATAACTATTTTAATGTTCCACGTTTCGCCCCACTTTGCAGGGCTTCATCAGGGCTGTTCAAAGCGAACGGTTGAACAGAATCTTTACGGTCAACTATATATACATACATATTAACGGTCAACTATATATACATATATATATTAACGGTCAACTATATATACATTTATATAATATAAAATATTTAATTTAAGAAATTAAAGTTCGTTTTGAAGCATTGGCTCGCGTCTTCAGTTTATTGGATTTTGATGCTCAAATAGTAAATTTTATAGAGACCTGAAGGGTCTATTCAACTAGAAGTATCTGTATTTAAAACATTTTTATGTTTAAAATTTTCATATGAATCTAAAAATAATAATTGTTTTACTGAAAATTTCTTTCTTTAGAATGAAGAACATTTTGATGTTTTTTGAAGATTCAAATATTTGGTTATAATTCAAGTACCGATTCTAACCAAATTTTGAGAATTGGGTAAAGATTCATTAACTATGAGATTGCTTAGGCCGAAGCAATATCTGCCCTGTGTCTTTTCAAGGTAACTAAGGTTTCCAGACAAACTTTTGATAATTTAATTTTGATATTAAATTAAATTTACTTAATGTGTTTTTATATAAATACAGTTGTCAATTGGAATTAAATAAATACAAAAAAAATATTTGATTGGCCATGTAATAAAGATTTTACATAAATTAAACGAATGGATTCAGGTGGTTGGAGTTTAAAAATTAGGAAAATTACTATAAAAACTCTAAGTATGATGTGAAAATTTGAAATTTAAAAAAAAACAACATAAATCCTTTGATTCAGAGGAGTTGAATTTAGTTTAAAAGTAAAACCGAATTTTATAGGATATAATATTTCAGGACAAAAAAATGTTTATGACGATAGCTTGTGAAGTCCATTTCGTCCCACGATTCTCCGGTCTGATCCTATGACAGTTCATTCCGTGCGGGTGCATCTTTTGTTTCTAACTCCAGTGTGTGAAGGGGATTTACTGGGTGTCTGCCTTCTGAGTGAAGAACAATGCGTTCTACTTACTGGTCGTCTCTTGTGATTCAAAGAGGCAAGTCTAAGATACATTTTAGTTAAATCAAACGTAGGTGTGGATATTTTTGCGAATACTTGTATTTCTTACGAACACTTACCGGAAAATTATAACTTTTCTGCAATGTTTAAGGAGAAAGCTTATAAACTTTGTATAGTATTTGAAAAATAATATTTGTCAACAATGCTTTAACTGTGTTTGGCGTTACATCGTATTGTATTTTGAGCATTGAAATCTTGTGTTCGGCCGGTTAACGTTTATTATCATAATATGATAAATAGTTTGGCATACTTTGGGAAAGTCGCGATATGCCGCCTTTTTTTGGCCACAGTACCAGTGTAATACTTATTTAAACAGTCAAGTAGTGAGTAAACACTAATTCATTCGGTGACATTTAACTACATGATTTACAAAAGAAGTTTTTTAATTTATGTTAATTTTTCTATTCTCTAGTGAGAAATAAGGCTTTAATTAGGTATTATATATTTTTTTTTCAAAAATTTATGACGTAGGCCTATAAATAGTGTATCATTGTACCTAGATTATGTTAATTCCATTTCAGCATAACAGAATTCAATTATACTCCTGAAAATACGATTTATTTTTTTTAACCCATATTTGTTTTTATATTTTTTAAAAAATATAATATAAGGAAATTTTTGGGTTAACCAAATTTAGGATAAAAATGAGCCAGAACATACTATTTGTTAATGAAAAAATAATTTAAGATGGTGAAATTATTTGTGGCATTAGTGTCCCCGAACAATGTTTCCATTAGATAAACATTTTTTGACCAATCTATAAAGATTAAAAGTTTTAAAATATCTTAATTATCCCCATATACTTTTATTCTAGAAAAGTATATAAATGATTGAACTGACAGGTATACGTGATGTTCTTGCATCACTTTTGATCCACAGCTGTTCTTCTGGCCTGACCAGTTCCATATTCTAATTGAGTCGTCTGTACTAAGCGATTTCATCAAAAATATTAGTTGAAAATTCCAGCTTATTTAATAAGGTCTTTGATAAATGGATGGACCCCAAATATAAAAAGAAATTTCTTAATACTTTTTTCTATTTTCCGAGGTGGAAGAATATCTGTTCCCTTTTATAGAAATCTGTCGTGAAATATGAGCCAGGTGCCGTCCCCTAACTGGCTGGCAACTTAATGGTCCGAGGGCAGGTGACAAGGGTATTGAGTGCCTGTCTTCATATTTTCTTTTATGCAATGTTATTTTAATTTTTTTTTTCGAAATAATAAAATTATTTGGACCATTGAAATTTATTTTGGTTGTATTGTATTAATGTATTGGTCTAAGACATCATTTAGAGTTCACTCTTTGTTGGATCTAGCGGAAAATTCCAAATTGAGAAATGATTTTTTTTTTTAGAAGATCCAGGTGTCGGCATTGCAATATAGTCTGAAAATATTATTTTGGACTCCCAGAACATCATAAATTATAACCTGTATAATAAATAGGTCGATGTACGACATGTCACAACCTCACAAGAGGAGATCATAACACACAAAAAAGTAATTCTCCCCGCCGAATCCGCCCCGCTAAGACCCCCGGGGAGGGCTAAGGCTACCATGCCGTTTTCAATTTCAGGGGCTTTTTAAATATTGCTCCATTTAACTCTCTTAAAGTCTCCTCTTCCCGTTTTAAGCTAATATTTCAAAAGTGATACTGGGCCGTCGCTCCTTGGGGGTGTTTAAGTAAGGCGTTCCCTCACTTCTAAACAGACATTCATGACGCCATCTAGTGGCAAAGATATGCGGTAGGAAGTCTGGGCAGCCATCTTGGTCCCCAAAACAAAGGGGTTAGTACCAGTAAAGAAGCCATCGTGACCTGGACATGAGAAGAAGAGGACAGAACTCTTCAATAAGGTCTCTTCTCATAATGATGAGGGAGTAAAACCTTAGATTCAGGCGAGAGAGGCGACGGCGGCAGGAGGATGAGAAGAGAGAACCCTCCTTCCATAATCACATTCACATCAGAACCAACCATCAAGCTCCATATAATCAATCAAGTAAACTGTAATACCTTCATCAATTAATGTAATAAAACCAGATTTACAACTAACTAACTAACATATATTGTAACTATTTTGCTCAAACTCTACAGCTAATTGTGTCAGAAAACTTTAAAGAAAATAGATGTTATTTCATTTTAAAACCATTATATCAAGTTATTTAAATACAGTCCACTCCATCATTACGAGCAAACTATAAGTAATTCCTTAATTTAAACCAGCTTACCGTATAATAATTAATTTGGGTAATATCCCCCAATTTTTACTCCTAGGAATACCTAAATTAAACAGGGGGTCTTAACGGGCCGGGCCCGGCGGGGAAGGATTGCCTTTTTTCTTTCTTATGATCTCCTCTTGTGAGATTGTGACATGTCATATATCGACCAATCTACTTGTCATAATTGTCTGTTTTAAAAGTCAGATAAGTAAGGCTACCATGGAGGGCGGGAGTGGAGGGTTTGATGCTTATTTTTCAATTTCATGCGCTTTTTGAATAAGATATTAAATGTTATCTGTTTATTTTTATATTTACTACTAGTATAACTATTTTTTGTATTTATTTATTTATTAGTTTTTGTAGTTTTTTTTTTTGCATGTGCGCAAGTTTTAACATTTGGTTAGCCTATAATTTTTAATAAAACTTGAATAATAAATTGAATAGTTTTGTTGGATCACTAGAAGAAAGAAATATGAGACGAATGAGGGTGGAATAGAAAGGGTAAAGTGGTCGTAGGGAGTCAGAACGAAACAATAATCATGAGTGGGGCGCTCATCTCACAACTTTCACTTGCTAATTTATTTAATTTTCACAAATTATTTACGTCCCCAAGTTTTGTGTATAATAGTGAGCACGGATTGAAGTTAATACTATTTTTGTGGTTTTGAAAAAAAAAAAATTTATATTTTAAATATGTATAAAATAATTTTTTTTATTTTTCTGTTGCTGTAAAAATTGATAATTTAGTGCTTATCGAGGAGGTCATAGCAAATATTATTTTTTTTAAAAGATAACAACAGTTTATCAAAAGGTAACAATGCTCTTTTTGCTTAAAAGATTTATCTTTTAGTCATTCATAAAATTCTGAAATGGGAACTTTCAGAGGGTCATTTGAAATATTTATTTATTAATTATTTGGATGTATTATAATTATAATTTTCTGATTAGTAAATTCTTTTTTTAATTTACCTTTAATTTAACAAATTCTATGTTTATGTATTATGAAAAATAAGTACATTTTTAAAGAAGAAATAGTATTAACCGTAATAATCATCGTGGAATCAGTCAAATCATTCCCCGACTATCTCCTTCATATTTTGGAAAATACGGTCAATCATTTATACACACATATATATATATAAAAGAAAGTATTTGTTATTTTTTTCTGTTTACTAGATTAGTCATTTAGCTAATTAGTCTAGCTGTGTTAAACTTGATATGTATTAAGTACAAATATAGTAAAATATATACAACAGATACAAAACATGTACTCCTGAAAATTGTTACATTCCTCTCTCTTTTTTTGCAGAACATCGACTTATCTTTCCTGCTGGCCGGTTTACAGAAATACTTCATTTCCAAGTTTAGCTGACCATATTCAGTTCCTTGGAATACTCTTCACTTATCAATCTCCGAGGCGGCTAATGCCGTGTGTATAGGCTTCGGCGATCTAATAGTACAAGAACCGGGAAGAAAAAAAAGGCAGTTATCTCACCCCAATTTTAGGTTACTTTAATGAAAACTATGTATAATTAATAGTCAAAACTGATTAGTCTGCCAAGTATAGGTAGGGGGAATAAAAAATGGCGGCTGTTTCAAAACCTTAAAAAAACACTAATTTTTCATTCGGAGCTCTATATATTAAAAAATACCAACAACACTAGAAAATCTAAGAGAACACTATTTAAAGAAGAATAAATTTTCTGAAATATTAGTCCTAAAAGAGTTATTTACGTCCAATAGTTCTCGAGATATAGCTTTTTAAAAAGCAAAATTTCTTAAAAATCTACTGAAAGATTAGTAGTTAGTTAATTTATTTTGATAATTCTATATCTCAAAAATTATGTGACGTACAGATGTCTATTAGCACTCAAATTAAAGCTAGTTTAATGGACTAATAAAACGTTTATGACCTTTACCTTCGTAGGAACAGTAGTTTACATGACATTTGCAAAAATAAATTGATTTATAGTTGTTCGGACAATAAGTTTGATTTATGAAAAACTTTCAGAAACCATTGGACGTCCAGATGTCTGCCAGCGCTCAAATTAAAGCTAGTTAAATTTACTACAAAATTGTTAATTATGTTTATCTTTGTAGGAGTTTATGATATTTGACAAAATAAACTCACAAATTTTAATTTCTAGTTGTTCATATAAAATATTGGATTTTTGAAAAAATATATCTCTAAATCCATAAGACGCGCATGTCTGCCAACACTCAAAATAAAGGAAATTTAACTTACTATAAAGTAGTTTATAACACTTATCTTCGTAGAGGTAGTAGTTTTTATGATATTTACATATGAATATGAGTTTGGCAAATGAAAATTTGTCCGAACAACTATGAATCAATTTATTTTAGCAAATTTCATGTAAACTATTACTCCTACTAAGATAAACATCATAAACTACTTTATAGCTCATTAAACTAGCTTTAATTTGAGTGCTAATAGATATCTGTACGTCAAATGGTTTTTGAGATATAAACTTTTCAAAATGAATTCACTATCTACTGATTTTTTAGTACGTCTCCTACATCATTTTTATAAAATGTTGCTTTTTTAAAAAGCTATATCTCGAAAACTATTTAATATAAATAACTCTATTAGGGCTCATATTTTAGCAAATTTACTATTCTTTAAATGATGTTCTCTTAGGTTTTCTTGTGTTGTTCCTACTTTTTATGATATAGAGCTCCAAATGAAAAATTAGTTTTTTTTCGCTTTGAAACAGCCGCCACTTTTTATCCCCCCTACTTATACTTTGCAGACTCATCAATTTTGACTATTAATTATACATAGTTTTCATCAATGTACTCAAAAATAGGGGTGAGCCTCCTCTGAGGCTCTTGTACTATAAGAATTATTCTATCGCCTGCATTACATGATGTAGTGACTTCCTTAATAATTAATCAGTAAGAAAACATAAAAACTTTTTTCTCATTTCTCTCCAACTCTATAGCAATACCAATTCAATAGTTCTTTTTTTATTTCTTCACTTTTCACTCCTTCAAGTTCGTTTTTTAAAAATGACCTCAGTAAAACTTATTGTATAGAAACGAAATGTCTCCATTCTACTGAGGCTTTTTTAATGCTAACTCCCAAAAACTGAGAAAAAGAACATTTTCGCATCTGTAGCTGTGTAGACTACTCTATCCTACGAACAAGGCAGATTAAACATGGAGTGAAATTTCAGTTAAGGAGATCTGTTGAAAGCAATAACTTGGAGAGTGTGATTCTGTTTTAATTCAACTTCTCTTTTCCAAGGAAGTCTTAGTCTTCAACGTAGAAGTTATTAACTTATGTCAGCAAGTCAAATCTTGTTTAAACAAGATTACCATTCGCCATATATGCCATCTGATGGTAAATCAGGTGTTTCTTGGAATTCCTCTTTCCTTCATTTTTTATTATTCATATGATTTCTTCATAACATTTTCATCTGATTTTTTAATTCATCGAACATATATTACACGCTGTCATTTTGATATTTAATTTTTTTTTTACTGTATTTGACATTATACACTGTCGAAGCGTTTTTTAACAAGAAAAAAAAAATTAAATAAATATAATTATTAGATAAATTTTTACGTTTTTGTGGTCATTAGTTTATTAAATTAGTCTAACGCTGTTTTTCCTGAGGATGTATGAATAATTTCGACTACAGATTAGTATTTTTGTCTCTCTCCTGAAACTACAGACATAACTGTGACGAAATTATGTCCTCCCCTCTCATCAAAAATGTGATCTTAAAGCAGTGAATGAAATCTGCAAAACATTTTCGTTTAACTAATCTGATCAAATTTGACGATTTTAGGTTAAACCTATCTACTACAACGTATTTCAATTCAATATTGATTTTGAAAAAGAAAAAAGTAATCTTAGGCTAATCTCTGAAAATGAAATAACTAAACAATTAAAGGAAAAAATTGAATTATTCATCAATTGTTTTTTATGAATTCTTGAAACTAGAATTTGTCTTATAAGTAGTTAAAAGTCGGATGACAAAATACTGTTTTTTTAAATATTAATGGAGTCACATATACTCTCTCTAGCATATGTAAAGACACCAAGCATTAGTATTCAAAACCATTTGTGTGAAAATATGATTGTTTATATAGTAAATATGCTTATGTAAATTTAGTTCGCCAGCAGGAACAACTAGTTCACCATGTTATGGTAATACAGTGTGTCTTGAATGCGATATTAAATCCAGTGATACACTTGGCTAGAGTTGAAGCATCACTAGAGAAAAGGTAATTCCATGTGATGACTGGCAATATACCATTTAATTAGAACGATCTGGGATAGGTTGACTAATTTCGAGAGGCAGGCATCGAATCGTCTAAGAATGAAGTCATGCTTTGAATATATTCTACAATTTCGTCAATGGAAATAAATTATTATATTTTTGAAGAGTTATTTAGAAAGAAAATTATGTAGACAAAATTTATGTATTAAAAGATTGGAAGTGCCAATTTAAGGCTCAAAATTAAGTTCTAAGGTTCATAAGCAGTTTATGAAAGCCATCATCTAATGTGATTACTTGTAACATTTTACAACTTTAGGACATTTTTTAGTGTATAAATTTGTTACATATTACAAATGATAATACAATTAATGGATCAGGCAGATTTCCTATCGGATATATTTTTTAAGAAACAAGAAGCAATGAAAATACAGAATCCGAAAGTAAAAAAATGAGCAAAAAAAGTAGAAAGTTGTAATCTAACGGCTTTCAAAATTAGAGAAAATAAATTAATTAAAAGAAGAATAAATCAGTGTGGTCTATAGATTTTGTTCCGGGTAACCTACGGCAACCGAAAGGTTGAATTGGTGGGCTGCCATATGGAGGGATTAGTAGCGCCACATTTCGCCAACGGTTCAAACTCACCTCTTCTAGCACCCTCTGTGGTGAGAAGTAACCCACAGAGAGAGCCATGGCTGATGAGAGAGAGCCATCTTGTCTTCTGCCAGAAGTAGTCCACTTTTCTTTGTCGTCTCACATCAGGAAAATCTACCATGAGTGAGTAGAACGCATGGCGTTTGTTCCCAGATGCAGATGAGAGAGAGGCATAAGAACGTGGAGAGAACAAAGAACCATGGAGTAAATCCACCTAGCAATAGTTAACTTCCACATCGTCATCAACAACCTCAATTTTCTATCTACAATTTCCATAGCCTGGCCATTCAAAATTTATTACCCCATCTTGAATTGATATAATAGAATTTTATTATCATCCGATAATATATATTATTTTATCATGTATTATTTTTCATTTATATACAGTCCACTCAAACCCAACCAAAAGTGAAGTGTGTCTGGAATTCAGTTGAAAGCATACTTCATACAGATTTAAAGAAAATAAAAAAAAAACCTATTTTTTTCCTATGTGTAAGAAGACTTTGAGGCGAAAATAAAACGACTCAAATTTAAGAATAGTACATTCAGGACCAGTCTACTCCTGGAAGTTCTGACGGGGAACTTAGGGAACTAGTTTTGGGAAAGTTAGAAGTGGAGAGGGTGCATAGCAAGAGCTTGGTTGAAATGTTTTATTTTTTATAAACAGCTGACAAATTTTTGGTCCCTACCTAGCTCACGGTTATTTTTGTATATTATATTTCAGAAAGGAGACAGAAAAAAATGCCAGCGTTGCTCAAATAATTTTAGGTTATTATATTCTATTATTGTTATATTATATATTGTATAATCTAAGGTTTTCATTACTTTCCACTGGTAGGAGCCGGCTATTCCATCTTTTCCAAAATGGCTGATGGTTGTTGTCAAGTATATTTACGTTTATACAATAATTTATAAAGCATTAGCCTGGCTCAAAAACATTTTGAAGTAAGATAAAAAAGACGTAAAACTATTTTAAACCTTAGTTAAATGATTTTGATTTTACAAGTTTTACTGCCTCCTTTCTGTCGCTACAGAAAGCAACCTTTCCTGGCAACCTTTCCTCCATCTCTTAGCTAGGTGACTGTTGTTTTCTTGTTTATTCATGAGTATATCAATCAGCTAAGCTGTAATAATTTTAAGAAAAGATATTTTTGTTTTGAGTATTCTATGATTAGGTGACAACCTTTACAACTTTAAGGTAATGATTGACCATTATTTTTGTACCGAATACATAAGAAAAAAGAACGTGAAAAAGTTTTTAACCCGAGTAATAATTTTTGTTTCGAGATTACAGCCATCTGATCATCAGCGCACCAGATCGAAACAATGTTGCTGGTCGTATGATTTAGTTTTTTTTAAATAGGTATCGAATACTTGAATAATTAAAGCTGATTGAACTCTGATGATCGTGCCTTTTGTTCCATCGCCTCCCGGACTTTTAGGAACTCCGAACTGAAACTGATTAAATTGTAATAAATTTATCAGTTATGAATAAATCTTGGAAACGTGATATATTAGTAAAGTTTTAACACTATTGTTACATTTTATCATTTTCAGACAGTTGATGCGAATTAAATCTCAGTACTACACATCTGAAACATACGGTAAACTTAACTATTTGGACCGCTGCGGCTTTGTCAAACTGTGACACTTGAGAAAAACTATCCATAACTTTGATTAATGGTTAAGCATCACACGCTTCTACTAAGCAACAAACTTACTTAAGGATATATCAATCTAAAATGCACAGAAGTTAAGTTATTCTACTAAATATGGAATCTAGTACATTCTTTCTAATAAATTAGCAATTTAGGTTAGGTTTTTAAATGTTGCAAACAGAATTTCGGCTAAGAAAATGGGATATTTTTTTAAGGTGCATACAACAAATTTTTTGAAGCAATCAATTACAATATTAATCAATATAATAGAATACAATAAAAAAGGGAAATACATATTATTATTATTATTATTACTGAATATTAATTATAATAATATTAGTATTCTACATGTTGCTAATGATTATCTTATTGTGAACAGAGATTTGACTGCTTTAAATTAGTATGGGTTTTTAATGCAATAAAAAAAAGTTTAAATATGTGTTTATTATTTTTTTACACAATAAATAAAAAATTGAAATATTTAACATGAAATGGAAAAAGCGTGAAAATAAGAAAAATACCGTATACAACTTTGTTTAGAAATTTCCGTTTATGATTTCCTGGAGATAATTTTACCAAAGCTTAGAAGGCTTATTTATGCCAGGATTTTTTTTAACTGTCTTCAAGTTATTGTGTCTACTAGATAATTTAAAACATGACTAATATTAAAAGGCTCAATGCTTAAATATTTGAACAAAATAACCAGATGATGAGAAAGGTGAAATAAAAAAACAAAAGAAAAAAAAGTAATTATCACGGTAGATATAAGAACAGTAATATTTAAAGAACGAAAATTGGTTATAATATTATTCTACAACGTTATTGTAGAATCTAACCTAGGAAGAGAAAAACAAGAATATTATAATTTTTCTAACTAATTTAAATAAATAGTTTCTTTATTTAATTATTTATTTGTTTTCGTTGCTCTCTATAGTTTAATTTCTTTTGTTCTGTAGCTATAGAAACGTTTTTAATAAAACATCAGGGACTTGATGAATGAGTCCGTGGAAGCAAAGCAAGTTAGGTCGTGGGTTCCAGAGTTATCTATTTGGAATGGTGTAGATTGAATTTCCACCTGGAGTAATTAATGTTTACTTCGTAGTGATTTGGTAATCTTGACTATTTGGTTACAAACGGGATTGCTACCTCTAGTTAGCCGTCAGAGATTAGCAAAAAGGCCCACTAGATAGCCTACGGAAAAGGAAAGCCCCTACTTTGATCCTGTTTTGGTTGGTTCTTCTCATGTTATCATTATAAGAAGTTTATATATTTAATCATGTTTAAGAATAGGTTAATAGCATTGAGGTCGAAAGAGAATAATGAACAAAAAAGGCACTAACACACGTGTTCTAATCTTGACCGATCTTTACGTCTAATTTATGGTAAAATATTTAAAGCAAGAAAAAAAAAATTAAAAACGTTCAATACTTGGGAAGAATTAGTTGATTTTCGATTAGATTTAAGGGAAAACTATAAGTTATGATATTTTTCAATGGTATGAGTTTGGGATCTTATAAAAATTTAATAAGTCAAATTGAAGAGAGAAGGAATAAATAACTACTGATAATTAATAAAACTAGATTTTATTATGGACAAAGCATATTAAATGAGGCCAAAAATATGTAGGTAGAATACTGTATGATCTTTTTACAACTGTCTAGAAACAGTTATTGGCAAAAAAAGGTTCATTGAACTATTTATTAATCGAGTCTAGAAGATAAATCAAAATTTTACTTGACGATTTATCAATGGATTTACTAAATAAGTGATGTAGGTTTACCAAATAAGTAACATTGGCCTCGATCAACGAACTTGGAATCCTGATCTCGTGCCCGTACAATAATTTTTCTCGTGATAGGAATTTAATATACTTTGTTGGTGCAAGTATTGAACTGCCAATAGAGCTAAAAAAATTGTTATCTTGATGAAACATTGTAAAATCTTTTCGTTTATTTGATTGAAATATCGAAACATTCCATTGAAATTCCTTTAGTGGAAGTCTGGTTTTTTTAAAGGTGGAAAGGGAACAAATGTGAGTATTTTGATGGAATATGAGTTGCAGTATAAGTGATGCATGTTTTTTGAGTTTTTTTTTTTTTGTTTTTTTTCGCTGAATCTAATTAAACAGAAAATAACTACTGAGTCTCGAGGGATGTATCCATTTTAAGATGTTATATATAATATACACCTTACTATGTGAGGTTGAGTATTTTCTTTTTTTATTTTTCTCAACAAATTATGTTACTTCTGAATATATCTAAAGAATAGTGATTCAAATTCAAGTTGTACGAGAGTGAATAAGATAATGAGCTTACGAAAAAAAAATTAAAACATTAAAAATGGAATAAAAGCAGTAACAGTAAAAGATATAATAAAAATGGAACACTAGTATTGAATTACAAAAGTATGGTATATAAAGCTGTAGCACAATAAAAATATATTAGTAAAAAAAAATTAATAGTAGTAGTTAAAGTAAAAACTGGAATAAAAGTAATAGTAAAAAAGAAATATATAAATTATTCAAATATTCAGAAACAATATTAATCATAACAACTTTTTTTTTACTTTGTGACTATGAAAATACATACTAAAAAAGTGGTTACATTTATGAACTGAAACAAATTTTTTAGACTAATAAAATAAAAATGATCCATGTTCTATCTTAAAGTAATTTAGGGATGAATTATGTGGAATTAGCTCAATAATAATTCCCTCAATAATGTCAAAGTTTTTTTTTCTTTTTTCAGCTTTAATGGACTTAGGAAGTGTCTGCCTGAACCGAAACATAAACCTGAAAATACCACAGCTAAAATAGGATTTTTAAAAATAAATAAATAAATATTCCTTAAGTAAAACTTATTAGAAACATTTCGATTATCATGATAATAAATAATCTAATGAGTCTATAAACATTTTCACGGTAGAAGAATATTTTTTAGGGGAAGAAGGTAACAAATGTGATGTTTTGAATAAAATATTATGAAATATTAGGTACGGTACAAATGACGGGTGTTTCTTGAGTATTTTTTTTTACACTGAAACTAATTAAAACAAAAGCGAAGCGAAATAACTACCCTAACAAAGTTATAGTGTATTATAGACAAAAATTTACATATTTATTGTTTTATTATTATTTTAATTGAAGAATAATTATACAAGCTTTCTCAATCAAAGGCAATAATAATTAAAGGTTCAAGTATTCAATCATTTAATTTATCTAAAAACGTCTAAAATGTAGAAAAATAAATTAAAAGATAACAATATAGAAAAATATAAAACAAAATAAAATAACAGAACAATTTATACGAAAGATAAAGAAAATTTAATTTAAATAAAACATTAGAGGTTCATCTGTCACATTCGCACCAATACGCAATATTTATATCCAGCCTTGGGAGCTCTGAGCCCAGTTTTTCCCTCTGCATGCAGAAGGCCAAACAGTACTTCAACGCTCCATCACCAGCCAAATCACTAAAAGGCAGTAGGGACTGAGTGAGACCACTAGCGCTGAGAATTTGATGAGTGGAAAAGTTGAGAAGATGGTCATTCTAGAACTCCGATAGAAGATTTACAAAAGGTCTTAGGGAGACATTTCTATTACTAACTTTAAATTTTTTTTGTGTTTTTCAAATTTTCGTTAATAAACACAAAACTGATGATTTTTTGGGGATAAATACTGTAAATAAGATTTCTTGCAAAATGCGTATATTACATTGTATTTTCAAGTAATCAGCGACTGCTATAAAATGGTCCAGACATCGAAGATTCTAGTATAGCATATCTAAAAAAAAATGCGTAGAATGTTTTTGCTGTTTGTTTTTTGGATGCCGATTCCGAACTTAACATTTTCCACCTCGCTTCACAACGAGCATACAAAAAAAAAAAAATAAAACCAAAAGTTTGATTTTTTTTTCCATACATTTGAAAAGTAAGTATTTTTCAAAAATAAACCATCAACGAAGGCAAATGTTTTCATAAAATTCTTTTACAAGTGTTATATTTCGTTTGTAACCAACCCGTGATGTCACGGAATGTCCCTTTTTAAATTATCTATGAATAATAAAAGAACAAACTCCAGTTTGACCTGGGTATTTAGTTTATTATTTATTTTTCATATTTTATTTTGTATGTTTATTTTGAGATTTGTCTTTGTATAATTTAAATTTGAGAATTACGATTGTTTAGACATACTAAGAAGTAATATAGCAGTTTTTAATGTTTTGTACAAATATTAAAAACTGCTAAAAAGACGAAATTGAATGAGAAGAAATTTACTCTTCTTAAAATTAATCTTAATTATTGAAGTAATTATCTTTATTTTATTTTTTGTTTCTTACTCGTAATTATATTTTATCCTCTTGCTGCTTTTAGCTGTTATTAGCTTATATAATAAATTTGATAATAATTATTTTATATATTTAACCATTATTAACCTTGTTCATATTATTTTTTTATTAACAATCATGCAATTTTTAAATATTCATTGGAATTTCTTATTGTGCTAGATTACATGATAGGTTGATGCTTGTATTTTGTACGAAATGTATTTTAAAGTTCCAATAAATCATTAATTAAATAATAATAAATCATCAAAAATTTAGCCATACAAGTTTGAGGTGCTAATAATGATGCCTGGGGGAGGGAATCCTCAAGATTGATGGCGACTATTGTTCGTTGATGGGGAAGGTGGGGTCCTATCTCTCCTCACTCCAATGCTTCGATTCTACTCGATGGCCGTCTATATATTTTCTATTGTGGTCTGAGGACTCAATGCAAATCCAATATCAAGGAAAAGACTAATTAGTTCTATAATTATCCAATTATATATTTAATTAATTAAATAATAATATGTTTGGTTATCGTTATCAATAGTTTTAAAAACCAGAAAATTGTAACTTGAGAATATTATTTGAAGTCAATATATTGAGTTTCTCAAATACTAATAAAATATTTATCATTGATTTTTTCAAAGCTATTAATGAATAGTTTTGAGCTATTCAAAACTAATCATTGATTTTGTCAAAGCTATTAATTATTTCAGAGCTTTACGTGAAATGAAGCACAAAATCCCTAGTTTATATTCTCTTAGATTCGCAGATCGAGGGAAAAATGAAAATTTTAAAGCAGTCAGGTCCTGAACAATAATATACAAAAGTAAAAAAAAACTGAAAATACTCCAACTTGTTTACCCCCACTTTGACTACGGTTCCTTGGTCTACGGAGCGCTATCTGCTGGTCTAGAGTTGAGACTGAAGAGACTCATGAATTACTTCGTAAGCATTTATCTTTTGGTTTCCCACGCGCTCTCATGTCTCCCGTTGGTATTCCGAGTTGAAGTGTCTCTATCTAACTTCCTAAAGGCAATGCTTCTTTGGTGTTTTCCTATTCCAAGTTCTTAAAATCAAAAAAACCTACCTATATCCTTGATCTTCTCCCTCTCCGTTCATCCATCCATTCATTGAACACCAGATCCCAAGGAATCGATTTATATATGCCATTCTATGGAACCTCCTCCTTCAAAAAATCCTTCATCATACGTGCAACCTCCTTCTGGAATTCCCTTCCCATCTCTATTCGCCAATCCTTATCCATTCTTTCCTTTAAACAATACCTATTCCTTCACTTACTACATAAGTTAACCTCCGCATCATTGTGAACAATATAAATAGGTATATATTTATTACCATTATGAATAGTAGCTAAACCTTAAGATCTTGGTTAACCTTGGTACGTTGGTTTGGTAATTTCATTTTAATTACTTTAAACTTTTAAATGTTTGCCAGACAAATAATCATAATAGATAAATAATGTATTATGTAGTAACGGGATGTCCGGTTTGTTCTGGAGTTATGTGATGTTATCTTTATCTTTTCCTAATAATTTCTGAAATAAAAAACGTCGACTTATGAGGAAGGGAAAAGAGAATAGAGAATAATATACCATTTTTGATGTTTAACAAATGGTCTATTTTTCTATACTACTCAGTCTATTCTCTTCTATCACATCGTTGGCCGGCTTAATATTGAAGTCCAACCTGATCGTGCTGTTGCGTACTTTGTCTCTTCTTGTTTTCCCCTCAATCTTTCGGAGGAATCTCATTTCTGATGCTTGCATCCTTGATTGATGCTCTTTCGTCAGCGTCCATGATTCTGAAGAATATGTCCAAATGTGAATAAATGTCGATATGAAAAGGCCACTTTTATCTTCTTTTCCAACTTTCGCCTGTTTAGAAAAGCTCTATTAACTGCTTCAAACATCTTGCGCAGCAGCGATTCGCTCAGTCACCTCTGAATCGATATATTCAATTTCATTAAGGGGCACCCAGGTATTTGAAGTTTTCTACTTGTTCGAGGATTTTTTTCTTCGACTCTGATGACGCGCATATATGTCCTAGACTCCTTCCCATCCCTCATTTCTTTTGTTTTTCCAGGGTCGTTAACCATATCTTGGAAGTACTCCCTCCACATTTCCATTACCTCATCCTTCTGCCTGAGAATAGAAACGTATTTGTTACTAATATTTTACTTTTTTAAAAACGACTGTGTGATATTCGTTCTTCAGAAGGGGAAAAAGTCTAAATTTTCACGCTCCTTCCGAGTGGGGGACGCCAATCCACCTCCATCGTTTACTACTATCACTTACTCTCTCACTTCGCCTAAACATTCTATAACATACTACGACCAGCTCTTCACCCATCTCCGGGACGGAATGCAGCGCCGTCTTCAACATTTTCAGGACACTGTGCTACGGAAAGCAGTGAGGTCTACGTCGCTGAGGAAAGTAGTGAGGTATACGTCGCTGAGGAAAGTAGTGAGGTATACGCCGCTGAGGAAGATTAAACCGCAACAATTCATAAGATCCTTGATCTACCGACTGTGCCCGAGTTTATACAACAGAAGCACATCAATTTCTTTGACTCGCTGAAGACTAACGTAAATCCGGTCTTCAGGACACTCATTCTTCTCCACCTAACAGTGCAGACTGTTGGACCAATAACAACCAGTGCAACAGAGACACATATTTAGACTTAGTTTTTAGCTTTATTAATGGTGTAATGACAAACCTCAAGTATACCTAATACTTTTGACCTACAACAACGAACATAAGTACAGCCTATGTCACTATTATGAAGCCTCCTTAAAATGTACCCCAACTACAGTAAAAGGAGAAAGCTCTGATTGTTATACATTTATGTGTATGCATTTTTAACTTTAACTTAAACTAGTTTGTTTAAAATTAAAAGGAGATCTGAAAAAAAGATTAAAAACCAAATTTAAAGTACTGATATACAGTCAAAGATCTTAAAAAAAAAAATGATTTAACTTTTAAACAAATAGTAAAATAATTAGAATATGGATTTATCTATTGTTTTTAAAATTAATTTTTGATTAACAGAGTTCTCTAGTTCGGATTAGCAAGAATCTACTGCACCTAAAAACCAATTATTAATTTTCTATTCTAAATTAGAAATTATTAAAATTTCACCCATTATTTTTTAATTTGGCTTCGTATCTATAGAAAAATCTTAAAATGAGTTTTATATTTATTTTAAATACTATATAAAGATTTAAATACATCATATTTTAAATGATGAGTAACGTTTTTTCCAGAGGCAACGCTAACGAATCTTGAATAGGCATTTACAAGAGAATCATTAGAATGCACTTATTATCACAGCACTAAAAGACAGCTCTGTTTCTTTACAATTAGTTTTTCCTAAGCCCCTGCATGAACGAAAAAAGATAATATGGCTTGATTATGCCATACCAACTCTGGTTAATTACATATTTGTTCTTCATCGTAAGACAAGCTACACTAATTTGCGTCGTGACTTGCTTTTTGAAGTTACTATATAAATCACCCTGTCATTGATACTGTTATAGATTATATAAATTTTAATTACGTCAGATACACGACCCTTTATCCTATGGACACCTCTATCAAACGTTTTAATAATTGTTGAACTTCATTAACTTCACGATCAGAAATTAAGTCCGAAAATTTGGTACTATGAGAAAGTTTCCTTATTATCCTTTTTAAAATAAATTTAGAACATTTCTTGGGGGACATTTCCGAGTTAAAAGTATGAAACAAGGAGATTTTGATATAATTTGTGTCTAGAGCTTCTGCTTGTGCCGACAATAGATCGTGAATGCGACGATATTTATTCAGGTCATTAACTTGGCTTTATGTTTTAAGTTCCAAGTTGTATCGTTTAAGTTAAGTATTTGTATAGTTTTATCCAACTACTTAACTTAAGTTATCTGCTTAACTGGCAAAATTTCGTGATTAATTTTATTCAGTTTGCACTTGTGGAGAGTTTTAAGAAGTCTTCAAGATGTTAAAAGTCAAAACGTGGGATGATCCCTAGTTAGGAATGGGGAAATAAAATTAAGCCCCGTGACTGACAAACTAAGCAAAATTATATTGATCTGTAAATAGCTGAGAACTGATTAAATTCGAATAGGTAACTTATTGCTATTTGAGTTTAGCCATGAAAGATTTTTTATATTTTGGAAAATATTGTTATCAAACAGATAAAATTTTTAAGCAAAAAAGCTTTAATATTTCGGAGACCTACGATCAATAAAGTCTTCCGAGGGTATTTTTTCTCATTCTGTATAACTTTTTATTTGTATGTTGAATAATAAGTGTTAAAAATAAAAAATAAACCTAGTCCAATTACAATTTCCAATTTTAGCTTTCTTATAACAAGTAGAAAAGGTTTATCTGTATACTTTTTATTGGTTTTATATGTATGTGGTGTTTTAAAAAAAGGAAACTATCAAATAATTAAGTATGCATAAATTAAATAATTAACTGGAGTAGCACGTTTCATCGGTCACATGGGACTGTTATTAGATCCATGCTTCTGTGGAAATCTGAATTTGAGACCTTGATTGGGATTATCTTTTTATTTATTTATTTATTTATTTACAACTGTATAAAAAATACAACCAGTAAATTTGATCATAATGACATAATGATATGATACAGGATGTAGAGAAACTACCCAGTAGTAGTTTACATATAAGGTCACGAGGCCATCTTCTTTTGGGAAAATCTTAAAAGTGGGTCTTGAAAGTTGCAATGAAGTGAGCAGATGGTGCAGCCTATACGTTTTAAGTCGGGCCAGCTTGAGCCTCTTCTTGGCATGATTGGAGAAGGTGAGATGACGATCTAGAGTCACACCAGTAATGATGCATATGGAAGCGACGGCCTTATATGACTTTTGAAGTTCTAGCTTAAAACAGGAAAAAGAGACTTTAAGATAGTTAAATCAAGCAATATATAAAAACCGCCTAAAATTGAAAAACGGCATAAAACCCTCCATGGTGGCCTTACTTATCTGACTTTTTAAATAGACAATTATAGTATATTATAGCGAGTAGGTTGGTCGATGTACGATATGTCAGAATACCACAAGAGGACAAAAAAGAAAAAATCCTTTAAACCATTTTAAACATTAAAAAAAAGTTGAATTTTACTCTAAGTTAGTTACTGAAATGTGACTTTCTGAGAATCACCTGTATCGTCCAGTAATTCAAATTAATACTAAGAGGAAATAGATTTTTCATTCATTTAAATAAAATCATGGATATAATATATATTTGAATAAATTACACTTCACAAAATATAACTTATTCCCAGCTTAATGTTTCTTAAATAACGATGTCGCTCGCCTTCAAACGGTACATTTATACTGATTGTGAATTCATATTCCTGATGGATCTAGGACTTACAGGTCATTCCGGACAAAATAAAAAAGGGCATTTACACAAATAACTCTGACAGAAATCCCACCGAATTATGAACAAATATGACACGTCTGTTCGTTAAATTTATGTATTGGCGTGGACGAGATATCGTCGGCCGGGTTAGGCAAGAGGTAGTGCTGACGGCCTTGGCTGCACGGACGACCCGCAAAGATATCACATCCCTTTTCTCCGGTTCCGACAAATGTCAAAGGTCTCTGGTTCGATCACTTCTGAAGGGTAACTCGCTTAATTTTTGTTTTTTGAAAAAAAAAAAAAATGGCTCTCCTAATATTATTCCATCAGTCTTAGAGCTATTATTTTTAATTTTTTAAACTAGGAGTGAAACATGAAAAAGAGGCCAAAATCTATAACTATTAACTGTTTGGATATCTGGGCATTAAATTTTTTTACAGATTTATTCATTTTTATTATCGTGGGACTGTTAATAGTAACAATTATCTCCAGTTTCGGCTTTGCCCGCTCTTATAAATTTAAATTCGAAATAATTTATTCTCATTAATATTTGTTCGTTACCAATCTCTTGTGTTTCAGAAATGAATCGTGAGATGAAAACATATAGAACTTTTATACGTGTCACATCCAAAGGTTCTCCATGGACCGTGTCACAATTTTACTCTTCTGCCCATTTACAGTAATTATATCATTACAGAATAACAGCTATTAAAAATGTCTATTTTACTTTTTTAAATCTTAGAATATACTTTAAAATGAAAACATTTATCTCATAACTATCATTTTAAATTAAATCTGTACCGCTACAACCCTGGTGTAAGGATATACCGTTACTAGGTTAACGGTTGTGCAAGGAGGTGATTTGGTCAGAACCACGTTCGACCGCCAGATGTTTACCCAATTAAGGATACCCAGTATATGAGGCGGGTTAGATCTTGAATCCACAGGGCTGACTTATGGCTGCAGTCATGATAAATGTGCATAATTATCTACCACAGTCGGATCCTTGGAGTTTGTAGCAAAGTGCCTTACCAACGAGCTACCCACTTCCACATTAACTATCATTTATACTATAAAAATGTCTGTTGAAGAAAAACTACTCAAACATATACGTTAAAACAAATTTAAAAGAATATCGTTGTATTCTGAGTTTCGGAAAGTTATTTGACGAAAACAACTAGCTCGTCCTTCGGCCATTTGCCTCCAGGAACTTGTTTTAAAATTGGAATAATAATTTTGTTACCTAGGTCAAACATGTCGAGACGAAATTATTCTTTTATCACATAAAGAAATCTTTAAAAGAAGAAACGCATTAAGAATATAAAAAATCAAAAGGTATAGACCGGCCGAGTTTTCATTCCTCAGCGTGCCTTAGGTACCAGCTTGTGAATATAGCTACTTTCCAAGAGGTCAATTCTTTTCAACTTTCCCATTGAGAGGGATCATTTTTATCTCTAGGTATTTCTAATTCTCTGAATCCCAGATTTTCAAAGAATAAAGATTTTACTTTCAAAGAATGCTTCTGGTAAATTAATAAAATCAATGGAATCGAAAAATGGTACCAAGCAGTATTCTTTTTTTCTAAAGTATAGTCGGTTTTCTGTACAAAGGGCAAATCAAACAATTTTTAGGAGAAGATATTTTATGCATTAACTGGCAATTAATTAATGTTTTCAAACATTCCGTTTGTTTAGAATATTTCAATGACTAATAGAAGAAAAAGATAAATATCCGAATTATATTTAACTAGAATTTGACCATTTTACAGAATATAGGTGATATTTAAACTATTAAGATTCTATAACATCAACAACTTTTTTTACGGTTGGTGTTCAGATGTAATACTATTCATGGTCTTCTTTATTATATATGCATTTATTATAGTTTATTTTATTTGTTAAGATTAGTGTTATTTTATCTGTCAATCACAATTAACTTTAAGTGTTTCATAACATAAAGTTATAAAATTAATTTTTTTAAATATTTTTTATTAGTCTACAAAATTAAATAACTAAACAGGTATGGAGGTATAAAAATGTATTTTTGTGTTAATCCTATTATATTTGCTATTTTCCATTAAAATTATTTTATTATTATTATAGTTTTTACTTTGAACATTATAAAAAATAAATAATTCAATGGAATAAAAAACAATATAAGTCATAATATAATCCTATTGAAACAGGAAAATAGGAACATTTAAAGGAAAATAACGTGATTAATTTAATAATTGACTTAAAAATCAAGTAAATGCTTTCATAATTTAAAAGTATAAAAAAATTAACCTGTTAGTATCAAATTACAATAACGTTAGATAATTAATTAGTTATTAATGTAGTAGTAAGAACAATATTTCAAAAAAATATTATTTAGTTTTCTAGACTAAAAAAAATATCAAAGGAAGGTTTTGAAATAGCTACGGTGAGGAATTAATTCATTCTGTTTATGTGAAAATTGTACAAAATATTATTATAGTAAAGATTAATGCACATAAGGTAATTGCAAAACAAAACTTAAATTTATGCTGTTCACATGAAATTAGAGATACAGTCAAGGAAAACAAAGATGTCAGGGATGCTAGAAGAGCTCTGAAGAATATTACTAAATTCTTCTAGTGACTAAAAAGTAATTAATAACCCATTGACAGGTGTGTTCATACTGTCATAATTAAACTATATTAAACTAAATAACTGAACAATAATTATTTATGGTATCTAGCCTAATAATGTAAATAGATGTTTGTAGGAAAATGAGCTCTGTACGATATTGCTCACATATTTTGTTTGTTAAAGAGAGAAAGGAGACAAAAAGAAACTACGTTTATACACGGATAAGTAATCAATGAATTGGAACTAAAAAGAAGAAACAAAATAAAAAGAATAACATAAATGTTTTTTCCACAGCACCATCATCACAAAAGATTTTAAACATTAAATAAAAAGTTCGAAAAAAAGAAATACAACCCTTGAGGGTTATATTTTATTTTTTTACTTATTTAATACCAAATCGGCCTTACATGGTTAATGTAGAGGTACATTTTTTTTAACAATTGATTATGGGGGGAGTTATAGTCTCATGCCTTGTGTACCCCTAACTATATAAAATGTTATAAATAAAAAAAAATAGATCAAAATTAATAATTTTTAATAAAATATTATGAAAATTATAAAGAAAGTGAGTAACAAAACCATTGACATTTATGGATTTACCAAATTAAATAATTGACTTCTAATGGAAAAAAAGAAAGAAAGTGAATTTAAGAAAAAGATGAAAAAAAAAATAAGAAGAAAAATAAAATAAAATTTTAGAGTGACAATGACAGAACTGATAAATATAGAGCTTATAACAGGATTTCCTGCGGCAGCCTGAACTAAAAGTCTTTGGGTTGTGGTTGGGTTATCCTAGTTTTAGGCCACTGATCCTTTAACTGTAAGTAATTGGGAGTGAAAAAAATTTAAGATATCAAATGATTATTCAAAAGGATAAACTTTAATGAAGATTAAAAAAAAAGGAGAATGTGGTAATGCATTGAATTGAAGCACATCAATTCGCCAGCACACAAAACAAAACGCTAATTTGCACACATAGAAAGAACATAGCGGCCCCGTAAAGGGGAACCTTTACAGTGGAATTGGTAGAGCGAAGCTGAAGGGATTTAAAAAAAGAAACCATCGCTATATCCAGAGATTTGTTTTATGGGGGTTTAGATGGGTAATATTTCGTCCTAATGTATTTCAGACATTATGTATTTACCTCTCTATAACGAATTATATGGAATTCAATATCACTATAACAACTGATATGTTAAGTACGACAGATTATAAGTAAATCGTAATTGAAGTATGTACCTACATAGTATGTAATAATCATAATAATATAGGCTTATAATAATAAAGCACTATCTATCTACTAAACATCTGTCGAGTTACGCTAATCTTTGGTCTACTCATCGGACTTCTATCCGTCGGATAAGTGTTCATAACATTGTTAGGGATTCGTTTAAAACTAAACCTTAAAACCTTACACTAATTAATCACAATGCTATCACTCCCATTACATACAATTATTGTATACATATTATTGCACAATAAAACATAATGGTGCTTACACTATATTGTTAATCAATGTATATTAGTTACGCACTGAAATTACATATCAAAATAATTACATAAATTTAAGTAATATCACTGCTTTCCTTTAATATTCGCACATCTACAATTTTTTTTTTTTATCATTGACGAATTTCATTGATACTACTGTTGTCTTGGATTATTTTATGGTAACAAAACTTTCATAAAACCTGTAGGATGACCAATATGAAGAAAGTAATTTGAAAAACTGAAGGAAGTGAAATGAATGATGCCTTTCAATTCTAAATAAAACGTATTTGGCCTAAAAATAGACGAAACTAACTAAATACGAAAGAGAAGTTCACAGAAAGACTCCAAAAGATTCCATGCCGGATTACTGAGGTGGGAATGTAAATAATGCATTTTATATAGGTCATTTTCACTATAAAATTGTTACGTTGCAGAAATTTCTGGTGCAAAGGTAAATAATTTTTTTATGATAAGATTCCCAATTCGCTATATCGAGGTTCCACTGCAGTAAATAAAAAAAAAATGTGTGTTTACGTGGACGTTACAGTTATTTCCCCTAAAAATGGATAACAGATATCACTCTTTCTATTATAAACTCCCTAACTACTCAAACCACCTAGTCTCTAACCTTCCAACCTGACAATCCTCTGAGGCGCCTGAAATGAAGATGGCCACGAGACCTGCTAATGTAAAATGTCATTAGAATGCTACCAATTGGTAGTTTCTCTACACACCTGTTACACTCCATTTTAACGAAGGTCAAATTTACTGAATGTATTATATAATATATAGTTGTAAATTTCTATAAAGGTATAAAAAAAAATACAAGGGATATCTCCAACAGAAATAATAAATAGATATAAATGATTACAAATCCTCACATAATTGTTAATGCTCATTAAACTAATACAATTTATTGGTAATACAGTCCCCCTCACTGTTAAATTGTATTAAACAGGATGCTTTATATTGTGCAATTCAAAAAATTAAGTAATGCACTATAGTTTATTTTATTAGGCTATTAAAAAAAAGGCTGAAAACTGTGCCAGAGGGACGAGTGTTGGCCGAGGTCCTGAGGAACCGGTTTTCAATAGGATCTACATAATTACCGTGGCGTCGTTTATATCATTGTGATCGTTGCATCACCAGTCGAATGATTACAGCCGGTGTCGTTTAGCTGCATAATAAAATAGTAGAATTAGGCTTATATTTAATATTAAGCTCTCCATTAATTTATTACAGTATAATTGTTTATTGCCAATGGTACATATAACACTTCTAATAATTTCTTATCAGAAATGGCTGACCTCTACCACTAACGTTTTCAACACCATCTATCGTAGTTTGGTATTTTAATCTAACTATCGTTGTATGAAGTGTGCCTTCAACCAAAAGCCAGGCACTCTTTCACTTCTGAATCGCTCGTTTGATTTTAGTGGACTGTATAAAATAGAGATAAATAAAACATAATTAATTTAAACGAAAAATCTATTGCATAAATTGCAGATGAAGTAGGGGGTCGCCGAAACAACAAGTGTGTTAGTTAATTTTGAATGATGGGTCTATGATTGATGATGATGGTGGTTGAATTATTTTGATAGGTTATTCCATGGCTCAGTTTCCTCTCTTCATTTCTAATGTTCCTCCCCCTCCTCTGTTCTGGGAGGCACTTCAAGGTGTCTCTACTCACTCATTTTTCTAGCAGAAATAGATGACGAGATACAAATGGCTGCATTTGGGCCAAGGCTCGCTTGCGAGTATCAATGCTTTGTTTTTTCGGCCACCTTGGGGATGTTATGATTAGCTATGATTGTGGTTGTTTCAATTCTTCCGTTTGATATTTGTTCCGTAAAAATACTTGTACACTATGTTCGATATCTGAGCTATAATGGGATTACTTCATGACAAAAAAAAATATTATTAAATTTCATTAACTAACTTTGGGAAGGGCGATTCCCAAATAAAAGGTAATTTTCATAACCTAATTTAAATATAAAAAAAATAATCTCCAAGAATAAAAGAAAAAATCTGAATAGATAAGTTTTATCTAGATTTTCTGTCATCTAGTATCCTCTAGTAGTAGCTTGCTTCCCTGGCAACCTGTGTCGGCAGCGAGCTAAAAAAGACGAAAAGAGACAACAACTGCACGGTTCTTGATAATTCATTGGTATAAGATACCTTGCTGATGAGTGAAATAAGAAAGTATGAAATTATGAAATCACAACCTAATTAGTGCTTCTATTTCCTTACAGGTCCACCAAACTTCACGACACGACTTCAACACATCATAAATACAATTTAACACAATTGTTTCACTTGAAGGCATTGAACAACAATTGACAAGTAAATCTTGGACGGAAAATCAACTAAATAAATTATAATATGAAATCCTTAAAATTGTAGAAATATCTGTAATGATCATAATAAATTAATCTGAGTGAAAATCAACAAATGATCATTCATTTTATCAAGCCACGACATTGGTAATTCAAAAGTTACCTGTTATATTTCCTTTTCCGGTGGCTTGCGTTTGTAAAATGAGGATAGAAGTGGAGACAGTGGGCATGGTTTAAAGTTCAGAATCCCTGGTCATTAAAATATCATTTTTTTTTTTTTAAATTTACTTCGTCCACGAAAATAGGGTGTATGAAGTTCTATTTGTAAAAATAGAATTAGTAGTTTCTACATGTAAAAATCTATTTCTGGGACAACCATGAGAATGAAAATCGAATTGTTTGTCAAAAGTATAATAGAAAAGTAGTAAAACATATAATTAATTCATCATATATATAAGATAGAAATACTATGACCAACATGAATGTTTAGTGATTCTTGAAGACTATTATATTCAAATGGGGCTCGTTAATTATCCGTTACGTGAAAATTAAAGTTTTTTATTATACTCAATAGTTAATGGAGTTGTTTAAATCAATTTGTTTCAAATTTGTGAACACAGTGTAATCTCGGTAATCCGAACTGGTATAAAAAAAAATTTTAAATAAAAATATTTTTTTTTGAGAAATCTCAGGAGGTAAAAACATTTTTGTTTTCAATTATAAGTGGACATATGTAAAGGACATTTTTAATGTATCTATCCACAGGGAGATTTGTTGGCTATCCACAGGCAGGTTTGTTGATACCTGTTGTTATTGTAATTACCTTGAATATTGAAAGTGGAAATTTTAACGAAGGTTCAATCTCCGGTAATATAGTTTCTTATGTTATGTAAAACTAATTGAATGGATAGTAGAAATTTTGTAGGTAAATAAAATTGTATCACGTTCTATATAAATTTTTTAAAAAGAGTATTTTTTATTTTATTTGTACTTTTTTCACTTATAAATGAACAATTTTATAAGTTCGACAAATTAAATCATCATTTACCATGCTTGAGATTTGAAAATCAAAAAAGCTTCACGCTTCCACTTTTTATTTCCACTAAAATAAGTAAAAATAAAAATAGTTATGTACATTCATATTGTTAGATTTTTTTACACCACTTTTCTAACACTTTCTGTAGTCCGAACAGATGGAGCAGCAATTAATTCAGGTTACTGAGTTTACACTGTATGATAAAATGCAACAGGGAAAACAATTTCATCCACTGTGCTAAAGATTCTGAGAACACCAACATGTAAAGGCCAGTTTTCCCTGCATCGATGTTTTGTTCAAGATAGCTCTGATGGTACTTGGAAGCTGCTTTTCAGTTCTGAAAAGGTAAGGTTAAAACTCAGCTGTTGTTCTCGTCTAAACTGATTGGTGTTTTGTGAAAACTGATTCTACGAATTTACGCCATGTTGAACTACAATCAATCTCATTAATGTCTATAAGAGTAACCAATTAATGTAAATTAGCCAATTTAAACTAAAAATAAATTTTAAAAATTATAAGAGAATTTATAAAGATGTTAATGATATTAGTAAGTATGGACAAATTTTTTTTTTCTTAATTTTATATTACCAAATAACTGTGTATGAAATAGTTCTTTTTTTTTTTTTACTTACACTTAACCACGTGTGAAATACATAAGAGTAATGGCCATCATAAAAAATTTCAATAGGAATTTACAATAAAAATATGTCATGACCAGGGACCGGCTTATAAGTAACATTGCATGTTTTGTTCCTTTCTACCAAAACGCGACAGAAATTCAAATCATGAAAAAAGACATATAACACTACTTTTAAATGACACGTTTTGGTGTTTTCTGGACAAAATTGCATTTTCATTCTTTCTGGATTAAATTTTGATTTTTGTAGCATAAAATTGATTAATTACTTAATTTATTTTTATGTATATTTCTAAGTTTGTTGATTATTATGTTTCACTTTAATAAGGTTTTTATCTCGTTTTGTCTTTCAGCCCTGATGAAGACCTTAAATTCAGGTCGAAACTTCTGCACAAATAAATAAGTTTTTTTTAATTTGTTTATTTGTGTATCTTTGCTAACTAAGTCAACCATCTCCTCATCTAATTTTTTTCGTATGTTTGTATAAATCTGAAGTGTATTTAGCGAGTTTAATTTTATTCAAACAATGTCAGGTAAGCTTTCCGTGTATTGATAGTATAAATTAAATAATAAAGTCAAGGATTAACGCGGTATTTGGGTGTTTTATTCCCATTTTGAGTATTTACTGCATAATTTTGGATTTTTTTCTGTTGGAAAATCCAGCCTCTAGTCATGACAATGAAGCTAGACAACCATAAAAATGGTAAAATGGACAAGTTGAAAAGTAGTTGTTCGTTAGGCTTTAGGGTGTTTCATATTTTATTTTCCTAGATTTTTGGATTTAAACTGATATGTATTGACATTTTAACAATTCTCGATATTATTAAGGTTTTTCGGCATATGTTCCGATACCTGACCAAGATGGGATGGAATATTTTTCAAGGAACACATATTCAATTTCACAGTGACCCTGTGTATATACAAACACACACCTTTGTTTATTTGCCACAGGGGTCCCGCTTTTAACAAAGCTTTTAACATCTTAGTATACCACAGTTTTTGCCAAAGGATCAGAAGCCAATTGAGCAGGACTTTTTTTTTTTTTTTTTT
>NW_027115723.1:444088-445439 GCF_000696795.3 Halyomorpha halys | reverse complement strand
CGGGTTAGCTTCCTCATCTTCTGGTGGCTCGCCGATGTTGGGCGGTCAAGTCTTAAATCTTGTTTAAGTTTAAATCTTGTTTAATAGGTTATTTTTTTGTAAAAAAATTAATGATGAAGAAAAATTTTTTTCGTCATGATTTTGAGATACACCTAGTCTCCCCACTCCTGATCTACTTAAATCCTTAGTATAGAAATTACACTCCAAGACGTGGCTGACTGTTAGTGTGCTATTACAATTTTGAAATTTTGGCGGTGATTACTTATTGATGAGATATGGACAAGTTAAATTGTACGTCCTATTCTCAATCTAGCTATTACGACATCCTCCCTGCGATCGGAACGATTTGACTTGTTCCATGGTTTAGCGTTGTTTTTTTTCTAAGTTTTAATTTGCTTGGTGGACAGTTGAAAAGTAGTGAAACAATGTTATATAATTTATTTATCCGGGAATATCTGGAAGAAAATTTTGAATCCTTGGGGAGAACATTGATCATTGAGAACCATTTTAAGTAGAACTTGAAAATTATCTGTTGTTCGAAAATCACCTGAATACATTTTTTTTTTTGGAGGTGTTTTTAATAAATAATCCACAATATTAAAATATTTCAAGTGCTAATCGAAATGTCTAATGTTCTACCCTAGCGCTATACTGTTAGTATCTTACGTTATCTAGCAATTACCTTACGAATTATAACTATTCAGTGATGCAAAGTAAGGTTAAATAGAAACGGGAACAATCCAGTGCCTTGGTCGTAAATATATGCTAAGTGATTGTAGTTATAAACGGATCGGTCGGCAGCCAGTACATCTGATAGGCATAACTCGAGGTGTCGATGCAAGCTTATATAGGGTCCATGCCTAATGCACATTGCCGTTAAATAGTTTTTCAGTTTGTCATACTTTGGTAGGTCTCAGTTACTTAAGGTAATGGGAGGGCTTGACTGAATTATCTATCTCCCAGCTATCTGAATCTGCTTTGTGTTACCTCATTTTTACTTATTATAACAAAGATGGGGGTTGACGGTGGCAGTGTAGTACCGCGCCTGTCTGCCAGTTCATGGATTGCGAGTTCGTGCCCGGCCCTATCCGGGATTTTTTAAGCAAAAAACTATACAATACTCACTCACAATCTCTCCCCCGGTATTTGTGAGACCCGTTAGCCAATGGGTGGCACTCACAAAAATAGGCGTGGGAGTGACGGACCCACTCTATGAAAACCACGTCAGGAAACGCGCGATTATGTCTTAAGTACATCACGTACTTAAGACATACATCGCGCGAGGCCTTGGACCTCCACAGTCTGTCGCGCCAATGAAAAAAAAAATAACAAAGATAATTATTAAATCACA
>NW_027115723.1:436357-443958 GCF_000696795.3 Halyomorpha halys | reverse complement strand
CATTAGATTTGTGATGAAACTTCAAATATTTTGAGGAAAAGACTTATACAAAATTGGTGGCATACGCAGGGTAGATGCACCAGTAGTAGACACTTCAAGAAAATTTTTTAAAACATTCAAATACCTATCCCTGAAATGTAGGTTACAATCTTGAAAAAAATCAGTCCGAGATTTTAATTGACAATGGTCTATGTTTGAGTGTATCTGAACAGTATAGCTCAGAAAAAAAAATTGTACGAAACCAAAATTACGTATTAAAGGTAGATATCTGCCTGGGGTGTTTTTTTTTTTTTTAAATCAACTTACTGGAAGTGCTAATTACTGCCATAGGTTTTACACATGTTTACTATTATGATGTTTTCTTTTCAATAGATTTTATCAGAAATAATAAATTATAATTTTTTAAAACTGAAATAAGCTGATATAACCTTTTTCATTAGTATAATACATCACCAGTAGTGGACAGGGATAGTTGTAGTTTGTCTTAACATAAAAGTTTTAAAAATAATAAAAGTTCTTGTTTATTGTTTAGTTGATTTATCACTTTTCATTATCTGTAATTATCATTTTCATTTCATTCCTAAACATATCTAATCCAAGGTACAAATAGTGAAAATTATTCATTTAAAAAAGGTTGTTTTATTGATCTATTGAAACACTATAAGCTATTTAAAAATATATCAAAATATTATTTTTTTTTGTCTCTAATGGATATTCCTTTTATTAATGTAATGAGTTATTGATAGCCTAATAGTAGTCATTTTGTTTACGTAGGAATTAAACCTTCAATAGGCAAAGAAATAGTTCCTAAATATAGTAAAAAATTGTCCAAAGGAAGATGTAAAACAAAAAGTATATGAGCCTTAATAAATAACCATAAAAAACGTTAGAAACTAAACTTGCCTCTTTAAGTCATCATGCTAAATTCATCGTCTGCCTGGGAAATTTCCCGTAAATTGCTGATATAACCTATCAAAAATTCCCTTGTTCGCCGCAATATTTCTATAAGAAATTCAACAAAAGCGAACCTTTAAAATTACGCCATGAGTTTGCATACTTCTACACGACTTTGTATTAGCACTTTCCTAACCATTATTGTTTTTTTCCAAGAATTGAAACATAACTAAATATCTCTTTTAATTTTATTATTTATTCAATTAAGAACACATTATTCAATTCCATAATCTCCTGTTTAATTTTTATCGAAAATAATACAGCTTATGGTTAGAGTAGTGTCAGTCTGTGACCAATCCTCATATTATCTTCAGTATACTATGCTTAGATTCCTCCTGAAAGTTATTTCTTCCAAATAGAGAGGTGTTAAAAAAAATGCATAGCATACCTTTTTTGCGACTCCATGAATCTTCTTTGGCTAATCAGTGTACTGCATAAAAAAGTGCTTTTGCTTATGCTATGGCATAATTGCGAACAATATTAAGGCAGAAATGACCAAGTCACATATCTTTTGTTTCTAAAGTTAGTAGGTCTGGATTCCAAGACGTAGATTTGAAGGTTTCACCTATTCATAACCATCTTTTCATTTTCAGGAAATATCGGGATATCTGAATTCGTTTAAAATAATCAGGATCTTATCTCCGTTAATTAACCTTGCAGTGCGGTGAATAACAAGTCATGCTATTATTAAAAAAAATATATTGAACTTATTATTGAAGCAATACACAAAGTGGATAGATGAAATAACAAACAGTATCCAGACGGAACTGTAAGATTTTTTAAAACAAATCCAGACTCCAATGATATGTTTCTCATTGCCGACATCATTAGTGTAGAGGAGATGACAGCGAAAATGAAAAAGGGTGTAAGCTTATTAACAGTCGATATAACATAGTTTTTCAATTCTGTTAATTTGAGACTTCTAAAACACAAGTTTCCAAGGTGTTTTTCAAGATTATAAGTATTTCGGTTTTTGAAAGGTATTACATACATTGTTAAGGTATTAGATATAGATTTTTCTATTATTTGTTTTAAAATTATTACATATAGATGAACATTTTTGGCGTTTTTAAATTAATGAAAATTCTTAGTGCACTGATGAGAGACTGGGTCTAGATTATATTCCAAACTGCTTTATAATTGGGCTACAGTGCTGTTTTAAAATTGTTATCAAACTAAAAATTACGGATAATTCTCTGAATATTCCTATTAGTTCAGATTAGATTTAATTAATTGAAATTTGGAATTTTAATTACTCTTGATGTCATAGTTATTTCAATTTATTTTTATTCTGCAAATGTCAAGTTTTGACAATCTTATACTATGAATTATTAATTTTGTGATAATGAATCTGTTTTATTTTTTCGCTAGATTTTATAATCAAACAGCAAAATGATTGGAATTGGAGTTTTACTCCAGTGTACTTTTGAAGCTTAAAAATATAATGTTCTCTAATCTCAGAACAATTCATAACTGAAATTGTAAAACTAGTGGACAACTGAAAATTTTAATTATTGATCTGATTAGCTGTAAATGTTATTTTAAAGTATACCAAACCATCAGGAACCAAAAATAAATTTATAAAACTAATAAATTAAAATCAATAGTTAAAATAACTTGATGTCAACAAGTTATAAAATATGTATAATAGCTGATATTATAAAAAGTTTTTTATTTTATAATTTACTACAATATGATTCAATATTAGCATGTTATGACAAACTAATGAGTTTATTATACATTATATATAAAATAGTTTATCAACAACCTGAAGCTGGGGGAGAATCCCGAAACGTCGTTGTGTATGTGCAATAAATTGGAATAATTAAACAAGGAAGATTGTGTCATTCACCAATTTCATATTAGATAAAAAAATATATTAAAATAATTTATATCTGTCTGAATTAAAAATAAGTTAGGTAAGGTATTACGCAAGTTGGGACATCTTTTTTATTTATCTTATGGCATGAAATATATTATAAATAACAATAGGATAAATGATATTTATTTATAACCACTTATGAATAAAATTATAAAAAATCAATGTGTTTTTCTCTTTTCTTTTCTGCTCTTTTTTTTTTTTTTAAAGACTGTTAACTCCCTCTCTCCCCCCCCCCCCGGTTTTCTTCTTATCTCTTTTGTGCCACAAGGCGTAGAGAGGATAATGCTTCACACCATTTAGCCCAGATGCCCTTACTTATCTCTTCAGCATCGAAAAAACTAGACTCGTTCAAGAAGTTAGAAGATGAGTGAAGAAAAAAGAATCTTTGCTGTTATTAAGAAAGTAAAATTACACATAGTAGTATTATTTTAATATTCGCTAGAAAATTTAAATATATGATTGAATAAATAAATTGAATTTATGTTTCATGAGTTCGATTTATTATATTATTTATAATTCTAGACTACTGGTTGGCGTTTCCTGCTTTCGACTATCTCATTTATTGTAATGTACGTCACCGAGGGAACATGTTTTTGAGTGGGATTAGGGTTGGTGATAGGCTTAGCAAAGCCTTGTAAAGATAAATAGGAAGAAACTTGTAATTAAAATTACATGATTTAAGTGAAGAAAGGGTGTACTATGGGCTTGGTAATTACAAAATAGATATTTAAAAAAATATTTATATTAATTAATAAAATAATTAGACATCTATAAAGAAACAATAAGGGAAATGTAAATCACCGAAATTTTAGTTATTCTTGTTATTGTTCGTTAGGGCTTAAAACCTAGAAGTGATCGAATTTTATTTTCCTAGATGTTTGAACTTGTCCTTTAATATTTCCACACTATTTATTATGAATACTTTTTTTTTTAATTTCAATTCCATGCTTCTGAATTCTTTAATTTGAGATTCTTAACTATTTTAAAATTAATTTAATGATTATTTTAACGTTTTTGGATTTAGAATTTAAATCTTCTTAATGTATATAGGTTATTTTTTCTTTTAAAAAATCAATAATAATTTTCCTAGACATTTTGGTGGTGGCTGCTTGCGTGACTAAGTATATAGCCGAGAGAGTTTATACTAGTAGTAATCGTATATAAAAAAATTAAAAGTTTATATGTTTCATAAAATAAAAATTGTCCTATTGGAGATCGAAAAATTATAACAACATGTGTTTGAGCTGTGCAACTAAGTGAAAAATAATAAATTTTCAAAACATAAAAAACCATTAAGTAGAAAGAGGGTGGCTAATGCAATTGAAGAATTGTATAAATACACACTAGATGGGAAATCGGTAACTCAGTGAAAAATAATACAGGGATCATTGAAGTTCGTAACTCAGTGTACCTCACTGATTAGGAAGCCACAGTCACGTATAGTTCGTGTAAACCTCAGTAGTAGAAGGAGCTACGGATCCGTGCACTTCGTAATAAGTACAGTAAAATAAGAAGACGCGGTCATGTGAATTTCGTGTGATACAATCTAAAATCAGTCTATGTTGAGTTTAGTGAAGATAAGAAGTCATTTACAACCAGAAGATAGCTATTTATATAGAAAAATTACAAAATGAGGACAAAGTTTCATGGCCAATAGACCCAATCGGACACACACGACTTACCCATCAATATTTGCCGAGTGGAACACTTGGATCAATCCGTGAACAGGGCAATGCACCGGTAACTTTAATACACACGGGTAACTTTTACAGACTGATTGCTAGCGGTTGATGTATATCAATAAGTTGACATTATTATTACTCAATGGAAGTAACCCATATATTGCTGAAATGTTTAATAGTAATTAAGTGATTTATTAATATGAAGAGGTCCTTATCTAATTAAGGAATCTAATATTATATAAATTAATTCATACAAAACATTTTGGATAAGGGAAATCCTGGACCTCGCCTTGCTTAAGTACTCTTAACCACTCTAAGAATTTGGCCTGAATTAATCCAAGATTCCTAAATTATGGATAGTATTAGGTAAGTGAGTAGTATATAAAGGTTTTTCGGCGTTCTTAGTTACTATTTTTTTGGTTAAAAAGGTGATTAGTTTGGAGTTTTTCTTTACTTTACAGAAATAACATATATTTTGGTGGAAAACTTATATCGATGTCGTTTTTGCTTCTGGAGATATAAAATAAGCTAGTTGCAGCTTTTATGTTGTTGTTTTTTCAGTGCTTAGTTCCACTGAATGAAAAGATTGGACTCGGGTTGATCGCTTTTTCAATTTAAAATCCATAAATAAATCTTGAACAAGACGATGAGAAAACACCACGCACTTCTCCAATAAGACATAAAAATTTCATTTTGGGATTCTCGAATATCTTAAAAATTAGAAAGGGTGAGAGAAGAACCCGTATAAATCCGTACATAGTATATATAGAATGTCCCAGCTATATATACTCAATAAAGTCGTTTTAGCAAACCTTTAACAACAACCTACATGAACATAATTAACATCAAACAGTTCTAAGCAAACTCGGTTTAGTGTTGAAAAGTTTTGATAAATTTCTTGGAACTTTAAATTTTGTACAATATTTAATTTATAATTCTACTATATATCACTAGAATATTGATCAATTATTTTATTATGAAAAAATTTAATTTAAGATATCAGTTATCAATTACTAATGACAGGCTTGAAAATTATTCCTCTTAGCTTATAAATGTAAATAATTATTGGTGATCAGAGTGCAGAATGTCAAGCGAGAATTTCATTTGTATAAATTTACAGTATGTATCCTATGAAATCTATAGGCGTTGATGTAAGGAGTACCGAGGATCCAAACATAAATGCATATTAAAATAACCCAAACCTCAACATGGTTAGCAATGCTATGCTCTATAGCCAGTCGAAAATCTTGATTAAAACGGTTGTGAAGTCTGAGGAGCAGCATTCTTTACAAAAAGACAAAAAATACAATCATTCAAAAAATATGGTCCTATGAATCATCCCCGTGTTTAATAAAAAATATTCAATTACACCGAAAACGACAATTAATAGAAGATTTAAATAAAGAACGGTTTACGACTTCCATTCTCAGTTACCGGCAGTTAATGGTGCAGTGGCCTTTCTTGTAAGAATCCAACCTCAGCCGAAGAATGAAGCCCAGACTAATGCAAGACATAATTCTAAAAAAAGGGAAATATAATTATATATATATTTTATTATAATTATGTTTTACAAATTATTTTTTTATTATAAGTCATAATTTATTGAAACTGATAATAATTTATTTAGAAAAGAAATAATATATCTAAAAAATGTTAGAAAAAAAATTAAATTTATTGAACCACTCTATAACAATAAATTCGGAATTTATCTGTTCAATAGCTTACCAGAAGGACTAATAAATAAATCAGCCAAAAAAATAAAAAATAAAAATAAATATTTAACTAGGTACTTTCTTACTTCTATGATTCCCAATAATTGATTTTGATTCACCAAATGACCTTATCTGCCTGTATTTTTTCATGACTCCTCAAAATTTATTTATTATATTACAATTTGAATTAGCAACGTATGTATGTGCTTAGTAATAGATATTATAGGATCCTTATTTTTATCATATTCTGTATCATCTTGTTTTATTCTCATTGTTATATTAATTCACTTATTGTAAATTTACAGGTTTATTATTCATTTTAAAATCCTTTCAGTTATTATTATAATCATTTGTTATTTAATTTAAATTAATTGTTTTTTTATAATTATTATTTTATTTTTATTTTTTACTACATTTTCATTCTAGTGGTTGTTGATTGATTGATAATGTACATATCTAGCTTAAAAATTATACAGTCTCCTAAACCCCCTAATAGTCAAAACTGTAATATTTACGTTTCACTTGTAGCTATCTTATTTATGTGTGATTTTGGCACCTACCAATAGATGTCATCTGGTCTGGTCATATTGGATGTAATTTTTTAAATGGATAAAATCAAAAATAAAAATAAATACATGATTATTATTATTTTTTTAAATAAGTTGTCTTTAAAAATGATAATATTTATTATTAATCAATAGTTATAACATTTTAAATAGTAAGGAGTGTCTTTTGCACAAGGCATAACCTTCTCCCATTATAAATTGTTAAAAGAAAACAAAACTCTTATAATAACCATTTAAGGCCCACTGGACTGATCTAGTAATAAAGAAGTATATATAAAGAGAGAAAAAAAAATATATAATTGAACTCCTTGAATTTTATTTATACGTTCTATAGATTTTATAGGATAATATCGTTCACTACGATAGGGTTGCCAGATGCTGAAAAAAAAATTAGAGGCAGCATATTACAGATTACTTCTAAGACCTAACTACGGATTTATGGTTAATATTTTTCCTTTTAATTTTTTTTTTGTATTACTTTACAAAGGCTGATAATATAATATAAATATGTAAGGGAACTGGACACGACAAAGATGATACCCAAAACTGCCGTTAAATTTTCCGGACGACCTTCCCGAGTTGCCAAATCGGCCGGCCTGGACGAGGAGGGGGTCATGTGGGGAGTCCTTGTGCAACCCCGTCCTAAGTATATATACCTCTCGTAGCCCTAGCTCCAGCACAGACAGTCCATCTTCGGCAACAATGGCGTTTAAGGTGAGTATTCTCCTGTGGTATCAGTGAAGTGTACATGCAGTGGACGGGGGGATCGGGTATTTGTCGTAAAACGTATTATTTATAATATATA
>NW_027115723.1:431288-436307 GCF_000696795.3 Halyomorpha halys | reverse complement strand
TAACACAAGATAATAATTTTAAAATATTTAAAAACCCAAAACTAATTTTTTTTTTTTTTTTTAAAAGATTGCAAAGTTTTTAGATTCTTTTTAAAATATTGGATGCATTTGAACGGATAATGGGCATATAAATAAGCCGAATATTCGTTATCATTATAAAATTTAAAATTGTTTTTATATATCTGAATAAAATTATATGGTTACGTGGTCGGTCAATAATCTTTTTACCCTGATTTTGAAATCTGTCTGATACAAGTTAATCATCGTTCTGAGGAAAATTCTTTTCTTTTTTTTAAATGGGTTATAATCCTTAAATTATTAAAAATTCATTTGAAATGTTATACAGCTGATCTTATTTTCTTAAAACGTTTTTCGTTCCTTTGTCACTTGGAATACATCTACCGACCTATTACTCGATCTAGGTTAAGATCGGAGGAGCTGGGCGAAGATTGCACTAAAATAATAAAGACTTCTCTAATTATAGAATTAAATTGATTATATTAATGTACTAAAATTCTGTCCTTATCATTATAACTTTGGTGACAAAAAAAAATGTTCTATGATATTAGCTGAATATGTTACTAATTAACGATTCTAATTATGAAACTTATAACATTAGCACGACGACTATAATCGATAAATCTTCTAAAAGCGTAATGATTGCATCATTATATAAAATAATTAAAGGATTTTGAAGCTTTCAAGTCGAAAAGCTTCAAAATTCTTCCAGGGCACTGTAATGAACATCTCGACGGTTATAGAAAATGACTTAGACTATGTCATGTTTGGGAGCTCCTTAGGTAATGAATAGATCAAAGTTATGTTGACAATATTTTTTTTTAAATGTAGATGTAGTCAAATCGGTTCTAAACAGTTATTGATATTATATGATACATTTTAACCGTTAAAAACATTTAAATAATTTCAAGGAGATCGGGCGGAAAGAATCAATAGTCAACTTATGTTCTGAATCCCAAAGGCGTAAAGTTCAAGGCTTTCATGTATCGTACTTTTTTTCTTATTAGTATTCACTTTTTTAATAGAAGTAATAAATTAAGTTAGAAATGTTACATTTAAATCCGAACTATGGAAATTACTTATAAGACGATAAATTCTAAAGTATAGAAATGTAACTGAAATATGAACATTTCTATTATTAACCACCACCTGACAGTTTTAATGAAGACTACCGCAATACCTATAACTACTCAATTGTGAAACTAAATGAACAAGTTCTAAATATTTTAAATGATAATTTCATTAAGGTTTTGACCGTACTTCTGACCATAAACTGGCAAATTCAAACCCTTATTATCAAAACCCCTGATTATTAAACCCTAAAAATATCTAAAGAACATGATTTAGTGTTGCAGCCTATAAATTCCATTTTTCTTGGCAGGTATTTGCACTCCTCAGTTTGGTGGCTCTGGCTCACGCTGGAGGTCCACACCACTTCCAGACCGCTTCCGGTGCCGTAGGAGTATTCGATGGCTCCCTTGGCTCAACCTCTGAGCTGAGCGACCGTAGCCTGGCAGGTAACTCCTTCTCCCAGTATAACAGCAATGTCCAGACCGGTAGCAGTTACTCCTCCGCTTCAATCACCCGTGGCTCCAGCGGTGTCATCGCTGCTGCTCCAGCTGTCGCTCACGTTGCCGCTGCTCCAGCTATCTCCGTAGCTGCCGCTCCAGCCGTTTCTGTAGCTGCCCCAGCTATCAGGTACGCTGCTGCTCCAGCCGTCTCAGTCGCCGCCCCAGCCATCGCTAGGTCCTCATCCTACCACGGATACACTGGTCTTGGCTACGCCGCTGGTCTTGGATACGCCGGTGGTCTTGGATACGCTAGTGGATACGGTGCTGCTCTGAGATACGCTGCCCCAGCTGTCTCCGTTGCTGCTCCAGCTGTCAGGTACTCTGCTGCTCCAGCCGTTTCTTCCATCAGTTACACTTCTGCTGCCCCAGCCGTCTCAGTTGCTGCTCCAGCTGTTTCTGTAGCTGCCCCAGCTATCAGGTACGCTGCTGCTCCAGCCGTCTCAGTCGCCGCTCCAGCCATCGCTAGGTCTTCCTCCTATCACGGAAACGGATACACCGGTAGCTACGCCGCTGGTCTTGGATACTCCGCCGCTTACAGGTATGCTGCTGCTCCAGCCGTCTCCGTCGCTGCCCCAGCCATCAGGTACTCCGCTGCCCCAGCAGTCTCCTCCATCAGCTACACCTCCGCTGCCCCAGCTATCGCTGCCGCCCCAGCCGTTGCTGTTGCTGCTGCCCCAGCCATCGCCAGGTCTTCCTCCTACCACGGTAACGGATACACCGGTGCCGCTGTCAGATACGCCGCCGCCCCAGCCCTCTCCGTCGCTGCTCCAGCTATCAGGTACTCCGCTGCCCCAGCAGTCTCCTCCATCAGCTACACCTCCGCTGCCCCAGCCATCGCTGCCGCCCCAGCCGTCGCTGTTGCTGCTGCCCCTGCTTTCGCCAGGTCTTCCTCTTACCATGGTAACGGATACACCGGTGCCGCAGTCAGATACGCTGCCGCCCCAGCCGTCTCCGTCGCTGCTCCAGCCATCAGGTACTCCGCTGCCCCAGCAGTCTCCTCCATCAGCTACACTTCCGCTGCCCCAGCTATCGCTGCCGCCCCAGCCGTCGCTGTTGCTGCTGCCCCAGCTTTCGCCAGGTCTTCCTCCTACCACGGTAATGGATACACCGGTGCCGCTGTTAGATACGCTGCTGCCCCAGCAGTTTCTGTTGCCGCTCCAGCCGTCTCTGTAGCTGCTCCAGCCTACTCTGTTGCCAGATCCTCCTCTTACCACGGTAACGGATACACCGGCCTCAGCTACGGTTCCGGTCTTGGATATGCCGCTGGTCTGTCCTATGCCGCCCATGCCCCAGCCCTCAGCGTTGGCTACACCGCCCCCACCATCAGGAGCTACTCAGCCCCCGTTGCCCTCAGGACTTCCTACGCTGCTGCCCCAGCTTACGCTGCTGGTCTTGGCTACGCTTCCTACGCCGCTGGCCCAGCCATCGCTCACACTTCCTTCTCCACCCTTGGCGCCACCTACCATTATTAATTGACTCTTGAGAACTGATGGAACATGACAAGTACCTGTTATTGATGTGCCACATGAAAATAATTTAAACGCGACTATAAAAAAAAAACATGGACTGTATAACTGCCTGATTTTAGTATAAGACTTCGGACTCATCTGTGATTGTTGACGTGGTGAATAAGTATTTACCGAATACATTATTGGCATGACAAGTGTTTGTTACTTTAAATTAAAAAAATAAATACTAAAAAAAATCTTGTGTATTCTGTTCTTCTTTTCTATTAAGCTAGTTTTAATTATTAATAATCTTTATTTGATAATATTTTGATTACTGGAAAAAGTTTTGTTCCAAATCTCTTTAGACTTAACCGTGTCTATTTCTAGTTATATGATCAATTATTTAACATAGTAATAATAATAAGCACTTTTACGTCCCGATAGTATTAGTTGTTAATAATAGTAATAGTAGTTATTAAATAAAACTTAACACGTAATTTAAAGAAAGGTTGAATGATATAAGAATGTTAAATAAATAATAAAACAAAGATCTCCTTGGAGATCCTTCAAGATATTGAAAAATAATTTATAAATCAACATTGTGGACATGAAGGTTGGTTGGTTCTTTCGAAATAAAGGCCTGTCATTTGTCAAAAAAACAGCGGGTCATCAATGCCTGTACTTCATATACCATAAACCGGGATTACTTCAGTACAGCTATTTGGTACTACAGCTTGGCTATTTGGTACTACAGCTTGGCTATTCGGTACTACAGCTTGGCTATTTGGTACTACAGCTTCCTCATTTTTAATTTTTTTTTAATAATTCATATATCAAACAATAGCTACACATCATCACCATGTTAATCATTTTATCCCCTTTACCGCTTGCGCAGTGTGGGGTTACAATTTGCAGAGCCTGGACCAGCTCCCTTCTCCTACTCCCGTCCATATCCCGCCTCCTGAATGCCTCCTTAACACTCTCCTCCCAGGTAATGCGTTGTCTTCCTATTGGCCTTCTTCCCTCCATCTCCAGTCTCATATGTCTTTCTGGCAGTTCTTTCCTGGTCCATCCAAAGGAGGTGTCCGAACCATCTTAGCTTGTGCCCCTCTAGGATGCTCTCAGCCGGTTTGACTCCGAGGTTAGTCCGAATGGTAATGTTCCGTACTCTATCTCGTCGTGTCCTTCCTTCCACCTCACGAAGGAATCACATCTCCATGGATTAGATCCGGCTCTTGTGTTTCGAAGTGAGGGTCCCGATTCGGAAGAGTAGGAAAGCATTGAGAGGAACGTCGATTTGTAGATCATTATTTTAGTTTTTCTTGTCATCTCCCTTTTGCCCAGGAAACCCCTTCGAAGTAAACTAAATATTCTTCCAGCCGCATTGATTCTTTGAGAAATTTCCTCATCAATGTAGCCGCTTTCGTAGAGATGAGGACCTAGATATTTGCCATTCTGGACCTGCTAAAGCCTAAAGTCTTTCTACGTTCGCTCTGATTACCCTCATTATTCTCCGGGGTTTCTTTCCTATCCTCATACATTTGGTCTTTTCCGGGTTATTTTTCATGTTTATTGAGGCCATTTCCTCTTGCAGAACACTTATGTTGTATTGGAGGTCTCGGTCGTTGGAAGCCAGTAAAACCAGATCATCCGCCAAAGCCAACACAGCTACACATCTCAAATTTAAATTGTCACCTGAAGTGGCCATCTATCTCTACCGGGAAGATAGAGGGGCCCATATTGTTTTTTATGTTTTTTTTTCTGAGGCTTTATATTGAAATGTCATTAATTGTTCTGTATACTAGTGGGGATGTTGGATGTGTAACTGGAACACATTAAATAGCCAGTTGTACCATAGTTGGATAGGGGGGAGTAATTGATTTGTGGAAATCATCTGAATTTTTTTTTTTCCTCTTCTGGGTCCTCTTTTGAGATTTCGTTTTTTATTTCGTTTTTCGGACATTTATTATACATAGCGGTGG
>NW_027115723.1:420644-430488 GCF_000696795.3 Halyomorpha halys | reverse complement strand
AGACCGAAATGGATTGTAAAAGGAAACTGTAGTGGTGAAAAAAAAAATTGTTTATTATATTCTATTATTGTATATCTTTTTTTTATGATGATACCATGAATATGTAATGTAAATATGTCCGATTACGGATTGATAAGTACGCTGTGTCAGATAGCAACCTAATGTATTTAGGCAGCATATATGAATAAAGTATTTCTCTCTCATAACCCGCCATTCAGGGTTACATTGATAACGAATGATTTTGATCCCAAAGCACGCTTATTTGCTGTTCTTGACCAAACAAACCTAATTTAATAAGGAACCTAAATTTAAAAAAATAGATTTCCAAAAAATTTATTTTGGTAGAAAATAAATTTAATTTTCCTTTTTTCCTTTCTTTAAAACATTATGTGCCCAGTAAGTCTTAGATTCCTTTTTGGAGTTCATTGTGGAATGTATGAATAAAACGGTGACATGCAAAAAGTACCTTTATTCCATAATAATATCAAGCCTTGGTACTTAGTGGGTATAAATAGAAATAGTGGATAGAAAATCATAGAAATGAGATAGAGACATAAAACAAGAACGAAAATATTGCTAAATAGATTTGGCACAAGAATATTATTCACTTAAGCCGACGGAAAACGCAGTAGCCACATACCAGAGGAGGTTAGTGTGAAGTTTTCCTGATAACTGTTACCAACTGCTGCACAAAAATAGCGTCACTCTCCAGTGTTGCCACAGAAACTATGGTCTGCGTCTGCATTGCACTCTACAAGTAACTCTCGTAACAATAAGACCAGCCGGGTGTCACTGGGGTAAAATTGAGCTTGCAAGAACGATTTGGATTTATCAAAAAATTTGATGTCCCTTCAGCCTAATATACTCCGGCACTACCCTCAGCTGGAGTTCTTGGTGGATGGTGGTGTTTCTAGCCCTCTGTAGTGTAGTTCCACGGACGATTCGCCGGAGTAATTAATATATTAACTAACAAGACTAATTAGTTGGGAATAAACAAAAATCACAAGCTTGTAACAAAATTATTAAGTTAAATTGTACATCAATAATGAATTATTCACAGGATATTAAGTTAAGGTTAATGTCATATACATTAAAAACCATTACCAGATATAAGTATGTTATGTTTTCTTTACGAACGTTTAATAATGTCATCTGTGGTAATTAAATAATTGATCATTATTTATTTATCATCTTTATTTACAAAATTTCTACTACTATGGGGAAATTAATATTTGTTGGATTATTGCACTAGGCAAAAGTTAAGTGATATGCATACTCCCTCGTTGAGTGTGGGCGTTGATTCGGCAACCGCTTTGAGCTTCTACGGTCATTTATCAAACCTAGCCTGGAGCCCAAAACATTAATTATTTCCTTAACTCCTCTCTTCCTTCTTAAATCTGCTTTCCAGCTCTTGCGAAATAATACAAGTTTTGTGGTTTTTTATACAATATTGTATTTTTTTTCTTTTGCTTTCGGAAATCATATTTAATTATTAGTCATCTTCAAAACTTATATGTTATGGTTTGGTTGAGGAAGAGTTGGACTTACTCTATAACATATTCTCCCTGTCCGCTCTTTTACTAAAGGTCTCAATAATATATATTCATTAAACGCCATTGAACGGGTGGCCACTCACAACAGAAAGTCCCTCTCTTCCCTCGAGTTTGTGGGGCACGAGGGATGAAGGAAAAGTGAAGATGAGGAGTTGGTGAAGGAAGATTTAGGAAAAATTGTGAACCAGGCTCAAAAATATGAGAGAATTTCTTTGAGTAAGATCCCACAATAATTTTGAATGAGACCTCAAGATGCTGCCACCTATTGCCAAAAATATGAAGCAGTAGGGTCTCTTGTAAATAAATAAATAAAACCATATTTACAAATAAATGAATATAATAAACACAATCAAATAAACAAAAAATCTTAAAACACATAAAAATATTCTAAAACTTAAACAAATACTGATAAAACTGATTTATGAATGATAGTTTGTCTAACTAAGGCTAATATCTTAAAAAGAAACTTAATACTAATAAATTTATCCCGAGTGTATGTTGAATTTTATTTATATGAGTGTGGAAAAGGAGTGTCGAAATTGTGAGGCTTTTCTGGTTATTTATGAAGGTATATTTAAATAAGTCAAGTAAAATCCTTGAAGGGGCTAACTATAGTTAGTGTGTTAGCTGAAATATTATATTATTTCGATTATAGACATTAGTATTGGGTGGTCTCGTATATTACTATATTGGCTTATCTGGTTGTGACGCCTTCACCTCCGCGGTCACGTCTTCTTCGCTCCGTCCAGGTTTAACTGTGGGCGAAATGGTGAAGACCATATATCTTCGCCCTTGTGTCAGCAAGACGTGTTTCTTCCTCAGTGGCTGGCCATCCAGTCCTGGACTCTGGCGTGATGGTAGGGGCAGGCCACGTACATAGGCTGGGGCGGCATTGCAGTCGCAGCGTCTTCGGGGGTCTTCCGGTGTCCGCGGCAAGGGGTGCATCAGAAAATGAGACTTTATATAAATTCAAAAGAGAACCGGAAAATTCGGATTAATTGAATCCGACAAAATTCCTAATATTTAAGAAAACTATAAACAATAAAATTACAATTTTATGAGCTGATTTTCGTGGTGCCCTATGTTGATTCAAGACAGAGATGTAAGCCGTGGAAGTGGGGCGTGCTGTAGGTGACTGGTAGCTAGACATCTATTGGAGGATTGAGCGCTCTGTCCATATTAAGTGCAAGCAGGGAGCGGTGGGTGCCTATATGACAACCATTGGCAATAGTCTGCAGCAGAGAAGTATTGTTGAAGTAGTTAGTGTTAAGGAACATCCTCACATTAATGTAGAAATGTATCAGAGAACATCAATTACACAGTTAATTTTAAAACAGATACTAAGAATTTAAACCAACATTATGCTGAGGTTTTAAGCAAGATAAATTTATAAAAATAATAGAGAAAATTGTTACTAGTTACAATGAAATTTAATAAAGGGAATTTGAGAATTAAAATAAATACCAAATTGAAACAAAAATGCAATTTAAAATAAATAATATATTAATTTAAAACAAGGCAGACCTGTGTGAGTGGGAGGTTATAAATAGTTTGTTATATGGTGGTGTATTTTATATTGTTGATAATTTTATAGAGAAAAATAAAAGTTAATGGTTTTAAAATTTAAATAAATAGGTAACTAGACTTAAGCTTAGTAAGATTATTAATAATAAATATGACTTTTTAATAATTGAGTGTTGGAATATGTTTGAAATTAAAATGAAGAAAATGACCTGGGCAGAATAGCCTGCAATAAAAATTGTGAATTAATGTGAGGAGGAGTTTTGTATTGAAGGTATGTTATATTATATAGTGAATAATGATGTAGTTGTAAATGTTAAAAAGATATAATATAAGCTGTTGAATATTTAGATGTCCTTGAAGATGGCTGGAATGGCCGAAACGTTGGACTAGTGAGAAATAAAGTGTTGAGACAGAATTGGATACAATTTTTGGTTTTATTTAATAAGTAGAAATAATATTTTGATTTTATTCGTTTTATTAATATTCGTTTGAAAATAAATAACTATTATAGCTTATTTATAGCTATTAATTGACTTTTTATTTTAAAAAAGGTAATAAATAGCTATCAAATTAATCAAATACATTAACAGTTTGAGAGCTAACAGTATCGTCGTAGCTGTACTAGACAGAATGACAACATGGCCAAGAATAACTGTAACTAGCTCTTCGGTTGTTGTCAATTGACATTCCAGCACTTTAGTCGAGTGGATAATGCCGGGTTATACTGTTCATTCCGGGTGCAGATATCCTAACAGCTGCCTGAGGTGTCAGTAAACTGCTACGGGAGTCGAAGTCAAGTTCAACCGTTCACTAAGACCTTGTGCTCCTATTACGTAAGTCTTTGAAGTCCTGTCGGCCTTTAGGCGCGACCTTAGTAAATGCTATTTAGTGAACATTATAAAGAGCGACCTTTCCGAAATATCGAAAGGCTAATAATGTCTTTAGGCTTTTACGGAAATTTAGTAACACCCTTCAGTTTAAACCTCGTTGATCAATAACGCTCTAGTTAATTGAAAAAAATGGCTAGTGTTAAACCATACTCCAGGAATACCTAAAAAGATATATTGAGCACCTAATAAACCCATTAGTCCCTAAATTTATTTCTGGTGAATATTGCTGAATCATAGTCCTATAAATAGGAAGCTGGAAGCTTATATTAACATTTTATTATCTTTATTTTTTAATATATTATAAATGTTTATATGAATAATTTTGTTCGTAAATCAAAATTATTCTTCTTTCATACAAAAAAAAAAAATAATAAAGTCTTCAGATTTAAAGACGAAATTTAGCTGCCTATCAAAATTAAGGTCCAAATGGGTTTCCCCATAGTCTTGTAGATTTCCTGTTCAGTAGTTTATATTGCCGACCAAATCGTCAGTAAAATTCTCGTCTGGTAAGTCTAGTATGTGGGTTCCTGGTAAGTCTTTTGTCTAGATGGAAGTTGATATATCTGCAAAAAGAAGTGGTACATGACCTGTTAGATCTGTTAGAATCTACTTTGAAGTTTGGAAGTGATATGCATTCATTTTGATTCATCGACTTTGATGGGCCTGTTGGTGCACCACTCATCTGATGCAGCACAGGAACCATCTGTAGGAATTAGATAGTGTATTTGAGGATATTTTTGGTTTATTTTGAAGGGAGTTGTCAAAGGTAGTAAGGAAAGGCAGGAATCAACGGATAGGTATCAAGATTTACTTGAATTAACAATAGAAATTGAACGTTTTGATAAAATCACACACACAAAAAAATAAAAATAATAATACATTGGATTCCAAAATAAGAAAAATACAAACCCATTATTGAAAATGTTAAAGTCCAAAAGTTCAGTTTATTTTTTTTAAATTTAACTCTATTTGCTTTCCAAGTGGTTTAGAGGTGCGTGTCGACCAGGGCCTGTATAACCGCGGATAAGGCAGTGGGCAGTGTATTTGGAGGCATTGGCACGGTGTAAGAGGCAGTAGTTACTTATTCACCATCAGCCTGCCGCCATTGTTTCAATCAAGTTGGAGCTGGCTTGTTTTTTTTGGATTCTTTCTCACCGATTCTCTACTCTAGAGTCAACCTGCGTTTTGGAGCACCGTTCTTCTATTGACCCTCGCCCATCATCATCTCATTGAAAGCGGCCATCTCGGAGAGATATATTATACTTTGAGGTATAGTCGATATGTGGATATCAAAACCACGGCTATCTACTGTGAGTGACTATTGTTTTGTTTATTTTTTCCTCGAAGTTTCCTTTCCTCGAATCACTAAAAGACTCAATCATTTTTTTTTTATTAAAACCCAAAATAAGTTCAATTTGTATACTAATGTAAATATTTTTACTACTTTATAATTCGTATAAGATAATTCTTTTATTTTAATTTTTTTATATTTTGTTATCATTAAATTTTGTGTATCATTCGAAGGTTATTTTTTTATTATTCCATTTTCTTCATTATTTTGTTGTTTTTTTTGTGATATTTATTTCAGATCTTCCCTGATATTTTAACTTGAACCAGTGAACATTTTATTCCGGGAAAGAGGTCAGAGTTTCATTCACGAAACACCTTTCGCTCCAACAAAAATATTACTACAGACTAATTAAAAACATTATAAAAAAGTCATATAAAAATCAAGTAACGGTAAACAATCTCAGACTTTTACTAATTCAAATAATTTTATATAATTATTTTATTATTATTTGACATGATAAAATATTAAGAAAATTTCTTATTTTATAATTTTGTGGTCATATCTTTTTGTTTGAATAATGTTAATAAGTAAAAAAAATAATCCATGGTCCAGTTGAAATTTAATTTCCTTACTTAGACGTTCCACTCGTAGACCGTGTCTCTCCCCACATTCGAAATATTACCAAATTTTTACAAAGAAAATAAACCTCCCACAAACACCGCAGCTGTTCGGTTTTAGATTTTTATCTCCAGTCCCATTGGGAGTATTAAAGTTAAAATTCAGAAATAATTGAAAAATATAAAATTTTAAGAACTCAAGGATACATTTACTAGGTATTTATTCTGGTCGATGTACTGTTACGTAAATACCTATCACTCAAATGGTAAGCTCTGGCACGCATATTTCAAGCATCCTTCAAGTATCCAGCAATAGATTTTATTCTCAATCGACAAATCAAATTAATTAATAATAAAAATAATATATTGTATTCTTAAACCTGTGCGGTACAGCTTCCTGTTCTCATCTGAAAAACTTATATAATATTTTCAATGGTTTTAAAGAATATTTCAGAATATTATAAATACGAATGTCCATTTATATGATTAAAGAAGATAATTACTATAAAAATAATTATTTAAATAATGTTTCATACGATATATGCTTAGTTTGGTGGTAAACAAATGCAGGAATTGCTGATAACATCATGTTCATGAAAAAGGAACTATTTCATCAACGAATTTGTCGTAGGCAGAAGAAAGAAAATAGTGGATATCTGGAACATTTTCTATCTCCCCTTAAGTCTTGTTTCATTCCATTATTACGGCGTCTGGAAGTCGGGACTGCAAATTTGACAATTTCCAGAAGATAATCTCGGTATCTCCCTGTCTTTGTATCTTGTTACATCTTAAGGCATACATCTGAGAAAGTAAATAAAAGTCAAGAGAGTTGGGCTTTCTGCAACACAAATGAATCCGTACGACTTTGAGTGTTAATTAATAGCAGAACAATTGTTACTATCTTCAGGTTATTAATTTGCTATTTAATATAATTATTAAAGCGATTAGTGAGTGGGCAGCTCATTGGTAAGGCTAGGCACTACTTACTCTAAGGATCCGGGTTCGAATCTGACTATGGCAAATAGTTATTTACTGGTAGCCGTAAGTCAGTCCTGTGGATCCTCCAGCCTCATAAAGGGGGTACCATTAGTTGGTTAAAAATCAGATGGCCAAGCGTGATTCTGACCAAATCGCCGCCTTGCACTGCCGTTGGTCTAGTAACGATACTTTCTTGCATAGTAGCGCATCCTTAACCCTTTGTGGGTTGCAGCAATATATATTTTATTTTAATTAAACCAATTTTTAGTTTTTTTATATTTTTATATATCAATATACTAGAACTATTCGTATCATCCATTCTGATCTCTATCGTCGACACGGAGAAATTGAGACAGAATACAAATTATATAAGAGATATTGCACACTAAACGAAAAGTTTTTGGCAGGGTGGTAAACGAGGTTAGGCCTGAAGGAAGAAGTGAAGAGAGACTTGCCAGGAATGTGTTTAATAGTCGCTGGCCTGTCAGTCCATGGGAAATTGGGTCTCTCGCAATGCATGTCATGCTACGCTAATCTTCAGCTCAAATATCATAATATTATATTTAACTTTGTAATATATATTAAAGATTTTTATAAAAAAAAAATTTATTTGCTTATTATTTTTACAAAAACTTTGGAAATAAGAATTAAAAAAAAAAAATGTGGTACTTGCATAACATAAATCTCTCTTTCTACCATACATTTAAGTAAAGTTGAATTTTATACCTTTCAGAACAGCAATTTCTTTGTTATAACGTTTTTTTTCTTTTAATCTTGTCTTCAAAGGTTGTTCAGGTCAAAAAACAACAGTGCCAAATTTATTTATTTTTATCTCTTACGTTTCTGTGATCTTGTGTCCCCAACTGGTTATATCGTTTACAACATTCTATTTACGTGTTTCATATAATCAAATATTATTTTCAGAACTAAAGATTGTATTCATTTAACGATATTGTCTGTTTGAAAAAACCTTAAAAACTAGGATACATACATACATAAAACTCACCCAAACTAGGATAAAATATAAACAGATTTGATAATTAATTGTTTTCATGGTTGTTATAACAATATCCAGACTTATCATTCACTTATCTATAAATCAAACTCAAAATATCAGGAAAAAAGTTGAACAATCTCACCTTAAATATTTTACAATATTTTCTATCCATAGATTATATAAGGGAAGATTGGGTCCTTTAGGTAAAAAAATTAAAATACAATAAAGCCCAATTAATTTATTTTTATCTTGAACGTTTCTGTGATTCTGCGTCCCCCTCTTCAGCATCTAATCTTTCTCAGTATTATTGAGTATTCTTCAGTATTAACACAAATTACTTATTGCAAATTAATGCTTAATTACAACAATAAAGTTTGGTCAATGACTCCAGTCCCTGGAACATCCATGATAAAAGTATTCTTTTTTCTTTTTATTTATTCATTTAATTAAATGGCCATGGTTAATGTAAGAGGCACACTTTTTTTTTTTTTTTTTTTTTATGGGGTGGGGTATATTCTTATACTAAAGACACCCCTAACTATGTACAATGTAAAAAAAAAAAAGATTAAATAAATAAATTAAAATAACAAACATTATTATATATAATAAAAATTCTTAATAAAAGATAAAAGTAAAGTTAATAACAAAAACAATGGCATTTATGGATTTAACAAAATAAATTATTGACTTCTAATGGAAAAAAAAGAGAGTGAATTTAAGAAAAAGATGAAGATAAAACAAATGAAATTAAGATGAAATAAAATTTTAGATATAGAATTTATAAATATAGAATTTACAATAGGATGCCCTGCAGCAACCTTGGCTTCAGTCTTCGGGTTGTGGTTGGGTTTCCCAAGTTGTAGGTCACTCCTCCTTTAACTGTTGGTTACTTGGAGTGGTAATAAACGTTTATTTTCAATATACATTTTTCAAATGTACCATTTCGTTAAATGAATACAATCTTTATTAATAAGTAACATGTAAATGAAGTGTTGTAAATGATATAACTAGTTATGATGTAATGTAATAAAATAATATAAGTAGCAGAGCCGTGAAAATGAGGTTTCATTTTCGTTTGGAAAACATATGAAAAGCGACTTATTTTATTATCCTTCGAAAATCGCTACGAAAACGGAGGGGTGAGGGAGAAAGAAGAGAAAAATGGAAACCAAAAAAATGTATTTATCTAACAAGTTTTTTTTTTCGTAATTGATTTATTTATCTTTTTTCGTTACTATTATTGACATTATCTTTTTCTCTCTTTTGTTTATTCTATATATAGGTTGTGGGTGAATATTTAAAACTAATAATTTTTGCTAGAGACCAGATTTTTGTGTAGTAAAATCCCACAATGTGCAAAATCGTGCAGTAAAAACTCAAAATATGTATAATACACCTAAATTCTGCAATAATAAACTTTATTGTACTATTTATAATATTATTACATGGAAAGCTTATTTAACCTTGTTTAGATCAAATTAAACCATCTAAATACTATCCACACTTATAAAAACATAGATTAAAAATCAAACTTCTCTGATTTAAAACCAAATATTTTGTTTATAATTGAAGAACAATGATGAAGCCAATAGTATTAGATAATTTCATATTCCTATTAAGTAGATCAGAAATCTATTTTAATCTTCTTAAAACTTCCTCAATTTTAAGTTTTAGAAACTTATGCAAGGTACTATGTAGAAAGGAGTATTTCAAAATATTCTTTCAAGCAAAATTATTTTTTGAATTTCCAGTAATATATCTTCGGAGAAGTATTTCTTCCACTTAGTTTTTTAATTTTGTATTTACATAAGAACATAGGATTAACTAAATAACTATAATTTAATAAATCAATGTAGAAAACTTTATTACAAATATATTGGTATAGTTTAAAATTACTACAAAAAGTCAGACAGAGCAATGAAGGATTAAAAGCGGAGCGAGAGTCCAAGTTAAAAATATAATAAGCTTATTCTTGAGAGTCTTTTTCGTAAATA
>NW_027115723.1:389915-418249 GCF_000696795.3 Halyomorpha halys | reverse complement strand
ACAAAAATAAATGAATAAAACATTCAGCCAGGAGAACTCCGAACTGAGCAGGTGGGTGGAAAACTACCTGTGAAGGAAAAAGCAGGATTCCGGAAGATCCCGGTGCTTCTTTCTCAACCTGAACATTGGTGTTAAAAGCAAGTGGGGATGAGTGAGGGCTCTAGCTGTATCGTTATTATTATTCAATATGAAAAAAAATATTATAAATTAAAAAAGAGTACTGTAACTCAAACCACATGCAGAGCCCTCTAACTTTGCTTGGGGTGTACGAAACATTATAAAGGCGCAAAACAATATACTATTTTATTTTTTAATGAAAAAGTGATTTTACGATAAGAAAACTCGGAAATATGACAAAACATTTCTTTAATTACACAGGCAGAGAAATAAGAAAATTAAAAATTTCTATTATGTATATACAGTTTTATTAAAAGTTTGTAATTAAATTCAATTTTATCGAATAGCTAAACAGGGAAACGGTCTTGTTATATATTTTTTCTCTCTCATTACTCTTTCACACTTATCTTTCTTTTAATCTTATTAGCGTTGTTAATGACGGGGCCACCCCCCCCCACCAATCTAAAAAATGGAAGCGTTTTATGCACTAAATTATTCAAGGCTATTAGATTCTTTTTATAGCCATTAGTCCCAGGGCACTTCGAAAAGTTCAGGAAATAAAAAAATCGGATACAACCGTTTACATCAAGTCATTTTCCCTCATTAGTCTTTAGAGTTAAAACATTCTTGATAAGAAATTGAATACACTTAAAAATTTAATTTAATGCCCTTGTATTTAATAAAGAAACATTATGAGTGTATAATTAAATACTCGTGTTCATAAAATCAAATAACACGTGTTGAATCCCCTATTTGCTACTAAGTAAATACATTATTATTTGTATTGATCACTGAACTAATATCTCCTACTTAAAATTAAGCAAGTAATACTAAGAGATCCGAGTTTTTATTCTTCTATTATGGATATAATTAACAATATTCAAATAATGCAATAAAATAATAATCAATTAAAAAAAAAACTAAAATCTGTACCAATACATCCCCTGATGGGTCAGAGGTTCAGTAATTAAGTCAGAATCACGCTCGACCGCCAGAATTGTTAACAAATTAAGGGTACCCTACTTATGAGGCTGGATGGACCCCAGATTCGAACTTGGGTCCTTGGTGTTAGTAGCATCTGACCTTACCCCGGTGCTACCGCACTCCCATATTCGTCCTTATTCCATGAAATTATATAATCTTTTTAGAGTTCAAAGTAAAAAATATAAAACTATAATAATAGTAATAAAATAATTTTAACGGGAAATAGGTATTTATTAACATAAAAATACATTTCTGCATTTCCTGCATTTCTGTTTAGCTATTTAATTTTGTAGACTAATAAAAAATAATTATGTTCATTTCTTTATGTTATTATTGTGATTAGCAGTTAGAATAACACTATTCTTTAAAAAAAATAACTACAATGAATGCAAGTATAATAAATAAGACCATAAATAGTACTACATTCAAATACCAATCGTAAAAAAAAGTTTTTGATGTTACAGAATATTAATAGTTTAAATATCATCAGTACTCGTACGTAGACCGGGAAAATTCAAGTAAAATTTGATTCGGATTTTCATCTTTTTCCTCGATTGGTATTTGAAATTTTCCAATCAAACGGAATGTTTCCCAGGCCATTTAATGCGCAAAATATAACAATTTTCTGCCCAGCCGGATTCGAACCCGGGTCCTTAGAGTTAGTAGTATCGTTCCTTACCACAGTGCAACCGCGCTCTGGATACTATCAGCTTTCAAATACTCAATATACTAGTTAATTTTATAGTCCCATTAAGGGTTGGTTTAACTATAGTATTAAGAGGACATAAAGACATACGTACAACTTCAGAGGGCCGATATGTCAACAGTTGTATGTAGATGTATCCCTATCACGTGATGACATCAAGGTGCCGTGGACTTCCATGGTGGATCCAAGCTGTACCGCTGCTTCAGAGTTCGCTGAGTTGATAAGCGGTGTTGCTTAATTCGACTCTCACTCAGTTCTCGGTTTCGTCCAGCCTCAATGGATGGAATAAAGTGACAACTATGAATGCTCACCCGATCCATATGCTTCTCCACCTAACGCTGGTCAGCAAGTGTCCAGATCATTAGTGGTGGGTGTATCCAGGTTATGACGTCAGGTAGTTACGTGTTTAGCTTTTGATGACCGCTGCATAGTAAAAGTATTAAAATGGGACTATCATAAATAATTTTTACAAAAACGAATCGGAAGTAAAAATCCGACACACGCCATTGATACAGTTTTATATTACTCAATTAGTGATTACTGCACGAATTGGCATTTATATGAGGTTTTTGTCCACGAAATGGCATTTTAGTTTTAACTAAGAAATCATTTCTCTTCAGTCAGTTTCACTTACAAATTTATATCAGAGTTATGAAAATACTAAATAAATAATAATGGCATGAATCATAAATAATTAATATTAAGTCAAATGATTTATGATACGAGCTTAATTACTCCAACTTCGGCCTCCAGTAGTTTGGCCCGGTGTTGTGATTAATTTTCTCTACTTTATGCGTATTTTGATGATTGTTGATATGGGAAGTGCTGTCTGTGGCCTTCAGTTAGCATATCTCGTTATTTTCTGTTCTTATAATTACTGAATGGCCCCGAATCGGTGAAACGTTTACAGGTTAGTTATTTACTAGTATTTCTGAGACTGAGACGAAGAAAAGTGATATTGTATACTGTTTTTGAATTATTACATTATATCTCCTATATCGTAACTTGTGTTATTTAACTTGTAACAGACTTTGGACTGGTGGACTTTGGACTTGGACTGAAACTGTCTTCTTCTGCTAACATTACACCCTTTCCCTTTCACAAAAATGAGAAATGCCACATTATGGACACGGGAACTGGCATGCAACAAATGCACATCTTGGACATAGATTAAATCCATCAGTCTCCAGCCTTCTACAAGTAAAATAGGATGTATATGAAGATCAACTTAAAATAATATTTTAACAATACAGTTTTATTAATTTATAAATAAAAACCTTATGGTATCAATGGAAATCGATATCAATCTGGCAAATCGAGTTCGATAACCTGGAACAAGTTCTCTGCTATAGTTGGAGTATTCAAGGGTGTGAAACCAAACTGAAAAAAAAAATTAAAAATTATATTTATTTCTATTGCTATCAGGTGAAAATTTAAAACCATTTTACGAAATGGAAATAGTTAATGTACCCTCTCCCTCTCCGCCCTAGGTTTGCCAAAAAATAGGAATGAGTCCATTGTGCACAGCTTGAAGCACATCCGGTCCATTACAAGCTTGATGTAAACATTGCGAAAGATGCCCCTTAATGAAAATTCCTTGCGCAGGTACAAATAGCTCCATTGTTTTGGCGGCGGGCAGGGGATTATGTATCTGGAACGTCCGAGGTGCGCGGTTGCGCCATAGGCCACTCCCAGTTACCTCACAACCAGACCCGTTGTGCCTCTTCTAAATCTGTCTCGTCCTCTACTGCCGTGCGAATTTTATCGTCTAATGCTAGTAACAGATATTTCACTGTCACTGTTAATGGTAGAGCTACAACTATTCTTGCCCTCTGTGAATATATTATATATGTCTATACCAGCTTTCTCTGTATAGTTCTCAAACTGGATAGAACCGGTAGTATTGGGGAATCAACAATATGTACTAGTACTTAATCATTTCAATTCACGTTCTCCAAGGAATTGAAATGATGTAAGTTTGTAAAGTTTATAAACTAAGAATTTTATAAATAAACTATATTTAGAAACTAATAATTACTTTTTAAACTAATAAACAATTAGCATGTACTGCTTTAGGATGCAACATTTCAGGTAACTTGAGGTATGTATGAACTTACCGCAAATGTTCTTCTACCCTTGATTCCATCTACAATACTCGTACTCAATCATTTTCATCAACTGATCTATTAGTATATCTATCAGGATTCTTGGTGACAGTCCTCTCCCACTTCGTAATGTTTATCTTCCTCAACAATTACCGTAAACAAAAGAGCAATTAGAACCATTTTGTTTCCAATTTCATGGATCAGTTATCTTAGTAGGGGATATTAATCCTCATAATTCCTCGGAAAACTTAAAGGTACTGTGGTGAAACAATTTACCAAAGTTCATCGTAGGGCATCTTCTCTTCAATCGATATTACCTTTTGTTCAAATAGTTTACTATCTGAATTATTAATCCATTGATCACTTCCCGATGCGTATTAATACTATTTGGCGCCTTTCACGCTTCAGAAAATTACTAACTGAAAGCAGTTTATGGCTAAATCCACTTCCAAACTGATATCTCTGACGTTTTAGAAAACTGTGCTCTAATTATTTCTAAAATACAAGAAATATCAAAATTCGCTATCTCTATTAATCATTCTGGCCTAAAATTCAGCTTGTCCCACGGTACAATGCCAACTGTAAAGATGCTAAGAGGCAAGAACCTATTACAGAAAAAAAAAGAGCTATTGAGTTTAAACGTACTATCCAACAAATTTACCTCAATGTTGGGAGATATATCTCTTGCTAAGAAAAATATTAAATGAGTTGGCAACATTCTTCTCTACGCATGAAGCTACTAATAAAAATCTCTTTTATCTTGCAACCAAGTGATAATAAAAAGATAAGATTTTATATCCAACAAAAGGAGATCTTTCAATATTCTTTTTAGCAGGAAAGAACTAAAAACTACCCTCACGGTAAAGGTAAATTACCAAATCCTGAAGAGTTGACTTATGAAATGATGGAACATCTACTAATTCATCAGGAAATATCCTCAATCTTTCCAAGGAATATGGGCCACTAGAATTTTCCATTAACAGTAAAAATAATGAACAAGCATTCCGGAATTAAAAGCAGGTAGATCTAAAATTGATGTAGTTTGCTCTATTGTATTTCGTTCATAATAGTTTCTTTTGCGTTTAAATTCTGCGTAACTAGTTACACAGTGATCTGACTCAGTTTTTATTCTTACAAAAAAAAAAAAAAAAAAAAAAAGGATATCGAAACTTTTAATGATTTGTCCAAAAATACACATCAATAATTTAATAAAAATCCAAATATCGCCGTCCAGTTCAATATTTTAACATCTCAAGTAATGGTTATTTTGAGATATGCATGTTATATTAGCGATCTATACTGTTCAAAACTAATATCTCGAAATATTTTTTTTTTACTCAGATTATATTACATATGCTATGATTTTACTATGATATATTCTACTTGATGATGCTTTACTATGATTCTGTTTTTTACTGTAACGATCTTCCCCCTATTGATATGATTAAATACATGTTTTAAAATAACCATTTTTTGAGATGTTACACTGTTAAACTGGGAAGCCGATGTAAGCTTTTGTTTATAAAGCTCTAGTGCGTACTTTTAATGATTAGTATCACAATGTTTTTATTATGAATGTGATATTGGGAAGTAAGATACTTTAGCCTCTTAATTAGGTTAAAAGCAATTTCACTAACAGAAAAGTGCAGAAAGCAACGAATACCAGATCGTCTCAGAGAAGTCAACAAAGTTTTGTTAGGCAAAGCCCTTTCTCAGAAAGTTTAAAGACAAGATTTAAGGTTAGTTGAAGTTGGTGTTGTTCCTCGATTGTTTTCAAACTGCAACACCAACAGCTCCCGAGTGGTTCCTTTATCTCACCCCACTTCCCTCAACCCCGGAAGACTTATGTCACCTTTTGGCTATAGACCCTCACTCGATTGGTTTTTTTTCAATACCAAGTCCATATAACTTTGCAACTCTGGTCAGCGGTTCCCTAAAACTCAACTCTACTACTACTCAAGAAACTACTCTTTTTTTTTTTCTTTTCATAAATGATTGAAAAGAGAATACAATAAGTTTTATGTGAACTTCATTTAGTTTTATATAGTATGTTAAGAGATCATAATAAAAATGACATTTTAACATGCTAACTGTATTAGGCTCATATCGCTGATTTACTTTAACAACGTATGTCTGATAAACAGTTTTGATTTGATTTTAAATTGGTCGTTTACCAAAGATATTTCAGTCGACTGGGATATTTCCTCTTCTGATGTCGACCTACAGACTATCCCAAAGCTTGTAGGGCTGTGCTAAAGTAACCCGATTACACGGTACTATCTAAGAAATACTTCAAATAGCAAATAAAAATAAAATCTTTTTGTAATATGCGATACAACTAAAGAAAATAATTTTAAATAATTTGTAAACAAAGATTGTACAAACGTTCGCAGAGCCACCTAAGAATCCAATCTTGTTTATTTAATAATTTCTCCTTCTTACCTAACAATGCCTAACAGTAAATCAGAGTAATACTTAATGGTAAAAATTGTCTCACAGAACTTTCAACACGAGGCTTAAGACATGCTCTGTTCTGAACCATCATATTATTTCTATATCCAATTTTTGCAATCCAAAACTCCTCGTAAGATCCTTAATGAAATTCCAAATTCAAACTAAGCATCAATGACTTTAGTACATCATACAAATAATATTGGGAAACATATAAATTCGATCCCTATGAGATATTGGATCATCTGAGACACCAAAGTAGCTCATAAATCCAGACTAGACGGACTTCTGCGCAGTGGGAAGAAACAAGATTGCCGCGAACCCTGCTGTTAGCTGGCACTGCACATTGCTAGCTTACCTGGTGATCAGACTGTACTATCATGTGCCGCTCTCAGTCCACTGTTGGTCCAAGGTCCTTAAAGTAAAAAAAAAAAAAAACTGATTTCACCCACTCGTTCTCAGCGAATAAGACCAAAATATATATCCTATTGTCAGCACTCATATATGGAAAATTTTAATCCGCACCACAGATGCGGAACACAACGCCATTTTAAGCTGCTTTGCAGTTCTGTACTGTGAAAGACGGTAAGGGCTTTGTCATTGGGTAGGATAAAACAGGAGCTTTTATTTTTTATTATTAATTTTTTTTTTTATTCCTCTTCCTTGACATTTCTTGCATACGGGGTGCGGGAGCGGTGTGGTAGTGCGCTGGGGTTTACGCATGCCACTGCTTCCAAAAATCACCATTTTTTATATTCCTTTATAAATTAATTATTTAATTATTATTGGGAACAAACATTTTTTATTCGACCGTTCGGTAGCAAAGCCAATTTTTGTTGATCGTCACTCGCTTGCTATGTCTGGGGCGGACCATGTATCATGGACTTTGAATGGATTGTAGAAGACATAACTTGACATTTGGGTTAAGAGTTATTTATTATTCATATTCTTTTAATTCCCCCTGGATGTGAGTTTTTTAGCCCTTTAAATAATTATTGTTGTTTTTTTGGTAGGTAGATGAGTATTTCAATAAGATGTGCACTTTTCATATTTACGAACAAATAGTACAACTTATACATTGCAGTTGATAACAAAATTAAAATACATTTTAGGTTAGTAAAAATCTATTTTTAAAAAGTGACGAAGAATCGAATGCTGCTATCAAAGGTTGGCTCGGGAAATTTATTTTCTTCATTAGCCTACGTCTCGAAAACTTAATAAGTGATTTAAAAATAGTTTTGAACATATATATTACTTATCTACCCATACCTCTCTGGAATGCGCCTGATACTGAAACAGTTTATAAACATAGTATGCATTTCACACCCTTTTCCCCCCTTATACTAGGCCTATGACAAGTCGCAACATACTTGTAAGATAAAGAGTAAATCTTATACACAGAAAATTTGGCCACCCTTGGTATGGTATGGTATGGCTATGGTAGTATCTATCATAGCCATACGATTTTCTAATGAAAGAGTCGTGTGGTAGTACACTCTTGTATGTTTTGCAATCAATAACGTTTTCTGCATCTTAAACACGAATAAATAAACAAAAGAAACAAAATATGAAGATTATAATGCAATATAACACCAAATGTCCAATATATATTTTTAATGAGAACTTTATATGACTCCGGGCTCCTTCCATTGAATCTTTCATTGCGTGTTTTGCAAATGTCATTCTAGATAAGTTAATGTATTCAAAAAGAGATCTTTTGAACAAAGAAAAAAACTGATTGAAACTGTTTTTACTAGTGACGTTCCCTTCACTGGTTGTAGTTTAAGGTAACGAAGAAATCAGAAAATGCTTCTTACTCCAAAACTCCAAACCTATAAGAGGAGCTAAAGAATTCCTTACCGAAAAAGGTAGGCAATTTTACGATTCGTTGAAAAATTTAAAACTAATACAACTAAAGCATAGAAAAATATCGAATAATTAAATTTTAGCAGTAGTTTTAGTACCCATGTTAAAAGAATAAAGGTGAATCTCAACTAGTATTAATTAATTGACCGATTATGAAAATGTAACAGACATTATGAAATATAATTTTCCTTATAATGCTGGAGAAGGAGAAATTTCAGAAAACAAAATTTTTCCTAGCACAGATATAAAAGTTAGGCGATAATGGAAATTATGGAAACAAGATTACAGACACATTGATTCGTTAAAAATAAAAAATAAAAACGACAAAAATGTTTGCACTGTAAATGCGATGTAATACAAAATATTACATTACATTTTATCGAATTAAAAAATATTTCATATCTTGAAAAAAATATTTTGAAAGTGATAAAATAAGTATGTCGTGCTGCCTTTGAGATCCCAGAACCCAGGTGTTTTATATCCCGGTATCGGTCGGGCAGTGATAGATGTCCTCCATTAATCAAACAACTCAAGTCACATTTTCTTTTCTAAGCTATGGTCGAACTAAATACATATATTTTAATATGTTATACCATATTTCCACCAGTCATATCACAGGTCTTGGGCAGAATTCCTAAATAATTAATCTTAAATTTTCCGAAGAAAAAGAAAAATTTATGATTGCATATTAAGTTGATAAATGTTCAACTTTAATATTATTTTATACAGATTTTCTAGGAAATATAAAAATTTATGTCCAAATTTAATAAATACAAATAATTTGAGTAAATTTTTTTTTCATATATTTCCTTATACGAGCGCGACACACGCACACAGATGACACACGCACACATCGTACTAGTATTTCTAAGGTGACACAACTCAAAAATCGGTGTTGTGTTTTTGAGTTATGAGTATGAAAGAAATTGGTAAATATATCTTTATGAATCATCAAAACTGTATCAACCTAGCTTCAGAGCTTGTGCGCTGGAGGGCACTTGTGTCACTCTTGCTGCCTTAATGCTATTCCCCCTCCATAGGCAAGAGTGTCACATTTCCAGAAATGTAAGTTTTAGACTTATGTCACTTTAGAAATACTAGTGCGACATATAGTTTTTAACTTGTCTGAGGCACCTTTGTACCCCAGTACGCCTTGTTTTCATGCTGAGATAATTCGTTTTACAGGTGTTTTTCTTTTAATACATGATCCAGAGATATGTCTGGTTTTTTTTATTGCGTTTCAGGCTACAACATCACTTGAAATCGCACAATGGTTGTATGATACATGCAAAGGTTTTTGCTTGTAGTCCGCTCTCCGCTCATAACAACTTCCTTCTTTGATTGTTGTAGATATCTTACCTCAAGATGGATCATATAGTTGATGGAGTTCAGGAGTCAGTAAATAATTAAGAAAAATGATAATTTAGATGATTTTCGCATGGACCGGAAATTGGAGAAGAAAAATTCAATAGGTAAGACATAATAGTTGTTGAACTTAACTTCTTGGTTAGTGAACTCAGTACCTATGATATTGTTCCTAACGAGGAAAGTGAATGATCAGAACTCGAGGGGCTTTCAAGAAAGAGACCGAAGTCGAATAGTTCTTGTGTAAAAGATGAGAGGACTGTTTGGTCTGTGGAGGAGCCCTGCATGAATGGAAATTTTCTTTCAATTAGTGTCTTCTCACTAAGTTGTTCATTACAATTCTAAGTGTTCTTGAATTACTAGAACCCGTGAGAAATGATGTATCAACTTCATCAGGGCGTGAATGATCTCTCTACAACATACGATCTCTCTTGAAATAGGAAAAATATGGCCTGAATGTAATCTTCATACGTGCGACCTCCACTCAAATATCATATTTGCAATAAGTAATTTTTTCTGTCATTAAAATTTTTCAAATAGTAAACGTTTTAAATTTAAATTAATATTTATAAATATGAAGTATCTTGGTATTCCTGCGTTATTTGTCCCGATAATGTTTCGATAATCAACTAACGATAAGAACAAAACCGTTAATTACGTGAGTATAGGATATTAGGAAAAGCTACTCTAAGAAGATAAGAACGAAAATGACTAAATGCAAAAAAGGGACTAATGTATAATCTAGCCGATTGCTTGGATTCGCTCAGATATTTTTGATTCATTACTAATATAATCAAGCTTCATTATTGATAGTTAATACAACAATTATCATATTAAAATAAATTAAATTTGAAATTTGAAATATTTTTAATGTTTACCATTCTTGTTTTACAGAAAATCCTAGAAAAATCGTATCATTGTTGTAGTTATTTTGAGATTTTCAAAAATAGAATTTACATTTTAAAAATAGTATTCCAGAGGTATTTTGAGATATTAAACCTTTGGAGTCACTTAGGACTAAGCACTCTGCCCAGCAAAAAAAATGTATGCACTTCTAGGGTTAACAGTTCCAAGAAGAATATTTAGAAACTATTTAGATCTTGATTGGAACTTTTAGTTTTTTTGAGATCATCAAGATCATATTAAAATAAAATCGAATTTAATTCGAATAAAAATGCACACAACGTAAAAAAGTATTATGTAAAAGTTGTACCAGAAGACCTGATAGCTGAGTGCTATGCTGAGGTTCTGAATGTTGTGGGTTCGAATCCCACCTGGGTGAGTTGTAATTTATTTCGCGGTGGATCCAACAAATGAATTTTTACATTTCAAGTCTAAAGCTGTATAGGTCATCAATGACGTTTTAATTCATTCCGTTTTTCAATTTCAGGCGCTATTTAAATATTGTACGATTAAACTACCTTAAAGTCTCCTCTTCCCGTTTTTAGCAAAAATTTCAAAAGTGATATAGGGCCGTCGCTCCCTGGGGGGTCTTAGCGAGCGGGTCCAGCGGGGAAGGATTGGCTTTATTCTTTGTTATGATCTCCTCTTGTGAGGTTGTCACATGTCGTACATCGACCAACCTACTCGCAATAATTGTCTATTTCAAAAGTCAGATAAATATGGCTACGATGGAGCGCGGCAGTGGAGGGTTTCATGCCGTTTTTCAATTTTAGCCGCTTTTGGACTTAAGCTATAAAAATAATTGTACCAGATACGCTGATACCATTAATTAATACGTTGAAATAATGATAAATGAGCTACAAAGAAAAAAATCTACACATCAAACAATTTATAATGAAAGGATGTTTTTATTTTAAGGTTGTATTGTTTTTTTTATATGAAATATTTCCTACTAAATATTTATTGTTGTTAATAAACTTCTTGCTATCCATTCTTATTAAGGTTTAATGATAAGATTTTTCTCTTACCCAGTGAAAGTGTTCTGGACGAGACTGGGCGTGTTTCAGTAAGAAAAGACAAAGAGAATTTCGTAAACTCGAAAGTTCCGAATGGTTTTTAGAGCAGATATGTTCATCGTAAATTACAAACTATAAATAAAGAAAATAATAAATTATCCGGTACCAGCAATTCGATGACCTAATAGGATTGTCAGTACTGCAATAACTGCCACTGTTAATTTCATTGTGAGAGCTGGGAGTGATCCACGAGGTGGATAGCGGTAACTGGAACTGAGTGGACAGGTGAAGGGTGAGGCAGCTCCCCTCGTCCTTGGCTGATGGATCAGCTACCAATATTATTCTTCCATATATCCAATTTATTGTTAGTATTAAAAAAACTTTTCCAAATAAAGTCTGCCAATCCGTGAAATGAGTATTAATAATTTATTCATGTTGGGATGTGCTCATTAGTGTCAGCTATACTGGTTGGGGAACCTGTTTTTTTTTTCAATACCGTGCTATCATAAAATGAAATTGTGCCACACGGGGCTAGAATAACAGCAGAGGATGGTTGGGATAGACTGGTCCTAGTAAACAATGTAGTCTGAAGATGATAAGACTTTCACGTGAAATGTAGAAAAGATTCTTCCAATAATGATGTGATATTGAGAAAATAAGCGTATTAAAAAGTTAAATTTAAACTTTTGATCCTAGTAGTAGTATCTTATGTCCCATTATTTATACGGTTTATACAGCTGACACACACAAGACTGAAACTGCTCGTAGATTCCGATTGCTATAACACTTACTTGACAAACGCTGTAAACTTCCCATTCACTACAAAAAATTAGTAAACACTACGATAATCAGACCAATTTGGACATTTTGAATTGACCTCTGGAGCCCTACTAAACCATCAAATTCCTCCCGCATCCAATCCTTGCAATCCAAAATCCTATGTAAAATCCTTGATGCCCCTTGTTAAGTTACAAATAAACTCATCCACAAAGACCTTAACATCCCATTTGTTGCAGATTTGGCAGATATGCGTCTTTTCATTCCAAACTCCTTACCCATCCTAACCCATTAATTCTTAATCTTTCATCCTTAACAATCCCGATTATAATCTTCTAATCTTAAAACCTTCTAATTTAAATTAATGTTTGAAGTACCACCAATGTGTGGTTCCTTCCCAAGATTTTCATGTATAAATGAAACATACAACATATTTACTTATTGTATTTATTATTTGTACAGTAGTAAATCACATTAAATAAATAAATAAAAAAAAGTTAAATTTGGAGTAAACCTAAATTAATAAATAATAATAAATATAGTGAATATAAAGTAGCTAATAGTGACGAGAATTTCTATATTTCTATCGTATCACTTGTATAATTGAACTATGTTGTGAAAAAATATATATACCACTGTTATATATATGACAACAAAAGATATAGTTTGTTGAAATCATCTCTACTGCAAAAGTACTCATGGCCTCTACCCGAATAAATATTGTATAACAAATACAAGAAAAAACTTAACGAGTTCACCAACAACATAGACCTGAAATGTTAATGTATGGAACGACAATCAAATAAAAAGAAACTTATTTAATTTTTTTAAATTACTAGTATACAAATTATATCAATTTTTCTTTGTTTTCTTATCTATTTTTTTGTATCTCTTTTCAGTTGTATTTTATATATTTTTACTACTCTATTTTCTAACAACTCTAACCAATCCTTGTTTTTGTTATGTTTTTTCCATTATATTATGTTGTATTTTATATTGTATTTCTCTTCCTATTGCATTGTACATAAAATTGTTACAACAATGTATTAATTTTGTATTTATACTGTATATATACAATGTATTTTTAGTATGGTGCATGCACAAATTATTTAAAATATACGCCTCTTCTGTAGGGTTCACCACAGAGGAGTAAAGAATATATATATACACACACAAAAGTCGCGAGGGCCAAGTAAGGGAGGGGAGTAATTGTCCAATTTACTTTTGACTTCTAAATCCTATTAAGATAATATATAGCAAGTTGGGTCCATGAGTGCAGTCACGACTGGATTGATTGCAAATATTAAGGTTGAAATTCCAGAGGAGTTTCGAAATTTCATTGGTACGTCAAAGGTCAGAATATTCCAAACAATTTTTTTATCGAAATTATTATTACTTGAATTTTATGCAAATATTTGATTTTGTTTAAACAATTGTCTTTTTAGTTTCCAAACATTTATTTCATAACTTTTAATAGTATGAAAGATACAATATAAATTTATATATTCTGCAATTGAAATTCTTTTATAAAATTTGTATTTGTAATTATTTGCATTTAATTTTAGGAATTGGTATATAATTTCACCTCTTTTTTTCATCTCTGGAATCTCTGAAAAAAAGAGTTTACTATTTTGAAAATAGTAAATCTTTATTTCAAGTTAGTCAATTAATATAATGTGGTGAATTGTCCTATATGATCAATTTTAGAATTTCAAACCTTCATGAATATAATAAATTAATAATGATTATTATTTTTCATAATTAATTATAATTGTATATAAAATAAATTATATAATATATAAATAAATTATATCGATGAGTCTGCCCGAGATTAGTTAAAAGGAAGATTTATTTTAATTCAATGATAAAAATAAATAAACGAGATTTGGTATTAAAGAGACGTAATTTACTTTCCTTAAGTTTCAAATAATTGCATTTCGTCAGACTGTCTGTTACGTGGTTATTACCGATTTGTCGATCTGTCTGTTACATGGTCATCACTTAAAGCCCAAAATTTCTTAAAATGTTCATTGATGTCAGGAAAACGGTGGTTGTGCAGAGGTTTTTATTATTATTAAATTCTTTTCCAAGGTGATGGTTATTTCACATGACCGAATTCATCAATCAATTTTTTTTTTCCAAATTCGACTTTAATGTTCCTCCAAGGAATTGAAAAAGTGTGGATTTTTATTACTTGTCTTCAATTTTTCTAATTTTTAGTCTGCTGTGGCATGTACGGTAAAGTGAAAACAAAATGTGATAATTATAATAATTTTCAGGAGATCAAATTATTTTTTAATGAAAAAAAAAATGATTAGGTGTAAATGGGATTTCTGAATTTTCTGCCAATTTCTGGCAATTTGTTGACAATGATATTTCGCGAAGACCTAAGAAGAAAGAGTCTTAAGGAAATATAGCTTTTTTTTTTTTAAGAATTTAACTAAAAAGTGTATATATACTTGGAGGTGAACCAAGAGACAGGATTTAAATGTAGAACACGAGAGGACATAGCGGAATAAGGGCTTAGCACAGTTAATGAAAAATTTGTCAAATGCATTTGTTTCTTTGGTGGATTATTTAGAGGTAAGAAGGTCTGGAGCGTGTAGGAAGAGGATGAGTTCGAATTTGAGCTAATGGATTTCCTGTATATCTTTGAAGGAGGACACTGGAAATGGTTTCAGAGATATAGAAACTTTTACTTTGGACAAAAGTCATATATAGGAAAATCAAATGAGACATAAATGCTCATGCTTCAATTGTAATCGACTTCTCTTAGACATTAAAAAACAAAAATTTATCTGGACATAAATATTTAACATTTGAAAATGACCGGATTTCGAACTTCTTCATACGAAAATATTTGATCTCACTTTCTAAGGCTAGTAATAATATAAATAGAGTAATGGTATACCAATAAATTTGTTTTCTGATGTAAAATAATCAAAATATATTGCTAATTGTGTTAAAAAAATTCACAAAAACCAAGAACAGCTTCTTGTAATTTAGGCTAAAAATATATTTTCTAAGGAAATTTATGTCAGATTCGTTTTTAGTCTTTATTCGTTATTTGTAGCGCACTTGCTCAGCCTCCACTGGCTCATTACCAGTGATGCGGCGAGAGGGATGCGCTGGGATCTTTTGAGCTCTACTCTACTCCTCACACGTGGGGGATAGAGTGGGCTCAGGGATCCTCAGGTCGATTGTGTAAATATTGTATATATTATTTTATCATTATGTTATTTCATTTATTTATTTTTCATACAGATAGTTTGATTATGTTCATCTTGTTTATTCTTTTGTTTGTATATATTTTAAGAGGGTTTTTTTAATTTTTATTTATTTATTTTTTTTTTATTTTAGTATGTATGAGATCATTCATCACTATTACCTATTGCCTACAACTGTGTGGCAGATTGTAATATCTATCAATAAATAAATCTATCAAATATTCGTTATTTAGTATTTATTCTTAAAGACGAATTTTAAGCTAAATAAAAAATGTATGATACCTGGTCGGCTTATAGAAAATTTATTTGGCAAATACTTCTGATACGGCTACACAGTTTAAACACAGTCCTAACATTAGAAAGTGAGTGTAATAAATTATTTTTTAATTTCATCCAACATTTATTTTGAGAATACTAAAAACGGAACTAAATAGGACAGAAACTTCATGATATTCTCAAGGAGCCGAATGTCATTGAGAGTGGTCGTAGAATCTGATATTGGAATTGTCAGTTAATACTGATGACAAAGATTAACAACAATATCAACCGAAGAAAATATAGTTATTGTTAAATTTGATAAAAATCGAAACTTATAATTTAAGATGAAATAAAATATTTGAAAAGACTAATCAATACTTGCCGAAAAATCTACAAATATATTTATTAATTTACTTCAAAGTAATTCTTATGAAGCATGCGACTATTGTTGGGATCAGGAGGGCCCAATTCCCGCTGCGAAGAAAGGAATCCATTTACTGACTAAAGCATGGAATTAATCTCCTTCCAACTTTGTATTATATTTCTTTCCAGTGGATACACCTTTCTCACCCCCCATTTTTTATTAATTTCTTTATTATTGATTTTCCTTCCATTTAACCCTTAGTAATTTTGCGATTCCTTAATAGAAATTTTTTATTTGTGATAGGATTTGTCATTGTTTATTTATAATTTAGTATTTTTTCTTCTTCGGATTGGTGTAGTATTTAGTAATTTGGTCTTCTTAGACTATGGTACTAAAGACAATCATTACGTTGACTTTTTATAACAACATAATAAATGCATTAACGTTAATGTGTACAGTGTGTTTGTAATTATTCAGCAATAGTTAACGAGGTTAAAGTAGACCTCAAAAGCAATATAAAAACTCCTTGTAGACAATGGTTTGATTCTCAATAGAATGAAAAGGAGAAAATTGATATATATTTTTTTAAGTTAGGTAATTCTAAACTGCAGCATAGTTAACTTGGTAAAATATTTCTAAAATAAGAACTAAAAATTTTTTAAACCATTTTTTAATCGATCTCCTAAGGAATAAAATACTTTCTATTTTTAGAAAAACTTTCTTGTATTAAATCTTTAAAACCATATTAATTAGTTATGTTCTGTGAATAAAAAAAGCCTTCATTTTTAATTTATAAATTAATAAAATTCATTTCATATAAAAAAAATATATATGCAAAATAAAATATTTATTGTGGGTATAAGTATATAGTTCGAAATTCTCCTCAAAAAATAAAATTAATATTTTTTTTTTATCTTGTACTAAACGGTATATATATTTAATTTTTGCAAGAATTAGTATTTAATAAGCAGTGAATTTGATGCAACATCACTTTTTTTCTCAAAAGTGTAGTCAGCTTACTATGCAACCGATCTCAACCTAGTTAATTTCTTTTTTTTTTTTAATAAGGAAGTTTTTCTAAAAGTGAAAAATCTTTTAGGATGCTGATAAAAAAAACCCGGGGATAAATCAGGATTTTAGGTACCTATAAAAAAAATTTTAAATGGTTTCAACAAAGACAAATTTGTCGTGACAACTATATTTGTTATTAAAGTAATCTTTCTCTTTTTTACTATCCTACAAGTTAGAATTACTTAAACTATAAATATATATGTAGTTCATTTTGTAAATTTGATACGGAACCTGAAAAGCGGTGATCCTTTTTGGTATCATGTTTTTAAAACATTTTTGCATAAGAATACATTCTATTTATTATCCAATTAAATTTATTTACATTTACTCCTAACTTTTAAGGTTATTTTTGTTGCACTATAAGCAGAAATGAGTAGTCGACTGTTAAACCACTAGTGGATATTTTATTAATATTTTATCTCATCGAAAAGCTGAATTTCTTCGTGGTGTTGTACAAATGCTGACGAAGTGTCAATAAATTCATCTTTCCCTAGAAAATATTATCATGAATCATTAATATGCAAGTTCATGAATACGTAACTATGTTTGCTTTGGCTTTTCATGCATCAAGAGGCCTATGGTCTTATTTTGTATGTCATGAACATTACGTATAATAGTATTTTAGACACTATATTGTCCACAAATTTATTTCTATAATTGAGAAATAATTTTAATATTATATTTAATTTTATCTAATAATATCGTCTTTACAGGTTTTGAAAAAAAATATATATTTTTTAATACAACGGTAGTTAAAAAAATAAAATTAAATTAATTTTAATTTTACATTCTTTTAGTTCATATATCTTGACATTAAATAAACTATTATTCTATTTTTTATTAGACGGATACAATGTCAAATACTTAAAGCCTTAAAAAGACTAAGCTTTATAAACAATCACTCTAAATAATAGTTGTTTCTTTGCATTATTACAGAATCAAATTGTTTAAAAACTATTTATTAATATCTAACGTTATGTCTCACTTTGAAGGGCTTCATCAGAGCTAAAAGATGGAACAAACAACTAAAAATATGCCAACAGTACAAGAGAACAAGATGACTCGAAATAGATAGTAAGCTAAGGTGGGACTAAAAAATAATGTAAACAATTATATAAAAGTGACAAGAAAAATTAAATAAAATAAAATAAGAAGTACAGCGATAATTATAAAAATTACTACGTGTTAAAAGAAAAAAATAAGTAATTGGCACTAAGAAGAAATATAGAATTATCAGTTTCCTTTCATTGAAATAACAAGTATTATTGAATATTTTGGGGGAGGGGTAAATTATATATATATATAATATTACTCGCAAACAATATATTATATATGTGCAGACATTGTATAATTATTTTGTACGAAAACTATTGGCGTAATAATACATATAATTAGCAACAAGATATTAAGTTTCCATCCATTGTTAATTATTTAGGCGGAATTACGAAAATTTTAAATACATATGAGCAAGATTTAGTTAACATTAATTACCTATTATTGAATATTTTCGAGTGAAAACAATTAAAAGTGTGTTTAGTACAGCATATTAAAAATTCCAGTACCTTATGAAGGAAGAAACTATTTTAAATCTAAAGAACAATGTTCTCTGCCATGGTTTGCTAAAACGTTTTCAGGAAATAAACTAATCTTAATATCAAAACTTTGAGGATCTATTACATTCTCTCTTCTTCATTTAATTTTTCGAGTAAATGAAAATTCAAACTAAATTGTTCTCTTTCAAAATTAGAATTTAATTTAGAGGGATTATAAAATAGAATTCATTGTAAGGGTTTTCTAGCTCTACAAAGAAAATTCGTAGAAATTCTGATTATTTTCGTGTGTCGTTTTAAAATATGAAAACCATATGAAATATTTATTATTTTAAAGATAAAAAAAACTGGATAATCTTAGATTTAGTTTGCTCAATGTCATATTTTCATATTTTGTAATATATTTAATTGTGGATGTGAAAGCAATGTAAGTTGATATTAAAAATTCAAGGTCAAGCGAAATGAAAAACTTTTCTTTTTGGCTTAAATTAAACAATGGACTCAAATTTCAAAGACAAGTACTTTCGAGGAAAGTATTGAAAGTATTGTTGCGCAAAAACCCATCATTAATGCCATAATGTAAAGCAATCGCTCAACAATATAGGTTTTTTATACGTTTAGGTTGTTAGCAACTAACAATTCTCATAATTAGGAACTAAATTCATAAGGATATAACATAGTATTAATTAGCATGGTAGTGGAAGTAAGAATGGTGTTGTTATTTATAAAAAAATATATCTTTTCTGGATTACAAAGCTGTCGAAATCGAAACAGTATTTTATATTATTTAAAACCGTTGTTAAGCGAATTTTGCATTTTCTTTGATTTTATGAAGAAAGCCAACTGCTGAATGTCGAGTGGGTTTGGGTTAACTATACCGAGTATTTTCCAAAAAAAAAAAATTCTATAATATTTCTTTATTTTTAATGATGAATTTTTTAGATAAAAGAGTTATCAGATCAAATAATGTATTAGAACACAATTCCATGTATAAAATTTCAAATTAAGACGTATCTCCTACTTAATCTTTAAAAAAGTAGGATAACACATTTTACTTCTAATGGTTTTGCTACAAAAACCGTCTCTAAAATTGTTCTTTATTTATTTGACCTTTTCCCTAAATTACTGTATTGAATTTAATGTCATTTTATGGTGCAATTATTAAGAGACACGAATAATCTAATCAAAGTCGGTTCTTAAAAGAAATTTCTTTTTTTGTTTTCGGCCAAGACTCTAATTAGAGTCCTTTACTTACTATGGCCTAACCATGGTTTGGGGTCTCAAGTTTTCATTTATTGGGATCGTCACTCAGTGAAAAAAGTAAACGCTCCAGGGCGAATTCGAACCGGCACCGCCAGCAGATGTCAAATTAATACCTAACCAACTGAGCTACGGACGGCCCAAAGAAAATTATATATAAAAAAAATGAACAAATTATTGAAATGACTGTTACTTACCATTCATCAAAGGTACCATCGAAAATATGCATTTACATTTATATACAAACAAAATAAATTATGGTTGATTATTGGTGATTTTTAATAACCTTTTACCTGTTTTATGTGTGAAATTATATTTTAATATAATTCATCAATATCGAAAAAAAGTTTTTTTAGATAAGTTTATCATAAACACCTGTTCATAGTGGAAAAAAACAAAATTATATAACGATATATTTTTTTTTGGTTTTAAAAACATGAGTGGTTCCGGTCAATATAGTCTGAAAGAAAAGCCACGAAGGAAACTCCATTTCGAATATATGTTTTTATTAAATAAATCAAAAATTGTACCCTTCTTTCTTTGTAACACTTATAACAACAACATTATCACTAATAATATAACATACCTTCAATTATAAATTCTTCCTCACATTAAAATTTAAAATTTGTTTTGCAGGCTATTCTCCCAAGGTCATTAATTATAAGTTAAAAACCTATTAAAAAGTCAATTATTAGAGAGTCATATTTATTATTAATAAGCTTACCTAAATTTAAGTTTATTTACCTACTTTTTTTATTTAAAATCATAAATATCTAAATCTTCTTATTTTAAAATTATCCACCAAATCACTACCATATACACAAACCATTTATAACCTGCCACTCACACAGGTCAGCCTTATTTTAAAATTAATTTAAATTGCATTTTTGTCTCAATTTAGTATTTATTCTAATTCTCAAAATTCCGTAATAAAATTAATTGTAAATAGTAACACATTTTTCCAATATTTTTATAAATTTATTTTGCTTAAAATCTCTGTATAATGTTGGTTTAAATTCCTAGGATCTGTTTTAAAATTAACTGTGTAATTGATGTTCTCTGATATATAAATTGACTCAAGTATTTTTCTTTTGAACAAATAGTTCAATTATGTAAAACTATGGTGTTATCTAAATCAAAATTATGTTGATTTTTGGCTGCATGCTGTACTAATGCTGTTTTATTTGGATCCTTTTCTTTATTTCTTGTATCATTTTTGTGTTGATATATTCTATCCCCCAACATTTGCTTAGTTTCACTTATATAGATTGCTGGACAATTTAAACATGGAATTTTATATATTAATCCCGATTGACTTTTGATTTCAATTTTGTCCTTTAAATAGCTATAATAATATGTTTTTAATTTCGTTTGATGTCAGTTTAAGAAAAATCTATTTTTATAAATACAAATAGGTATTTTAAACCAATGCACAAATTCCAAATCGTATAAATACCTTACAAATAGTAGATATTTTTACATTTGATCCATACAGTGTGCTCTTCTACTGAACATTTCCGATTTCAATAACCCTTTGTTAAGGTTTTGTAAGCAAGGTCTCTTGTCACATGGCGTTCCAATATAGAGCGAAATATGACTTGAGGAACCCCGGAGAATGCTGAATACTGAATGATATTCTGTACACTACGTCCCTCAAGCTCGAGAACACTTTGCGTTATTTGCTTGTCTTCATATTGTTACATATATGAAACTGAAATGTCATTTACTTCAGAATAGTTCCAGAGATATTGTTAACTCATATAAAAAAGCAATGTCTGTGGATCGAACTGTATTTGAAGTTATTTTATTTCATTAGTTAACGTTAACGTTATCTAGTTCCACCCATCCCTACAGCCCACCTCGAAGGTTGAAACGGCAGTGGCCAAGAGACTTATTGAAATAAAAATGGACAATTGGAGTTCTGGCAATGGTCAGATTCTCCACTCAAGTTGAGTGTTTGCGGCTTTAGCGCACTTGCTCAGCCTCCACTGGCTCATTACCAGTGATGCGGTGAGAGGGATGCGCTGGGATCTCTTGAACTCTGCTCTACCCCTCACACGTAGGGGATAGAGTGGGCTCAGGGATCCACAGGTCGATTGTGTAAATATTGTATATATTATTTTATCATTATGTTATTTTATTTATTTATTTTTCATACAGATAGTTTGATTATGTTCATCTTGTCTATTCTTTTGTTTGTATATATTTTAAGAGAGTTTTTTTTTTTAATAATTTTTTTTTATTTATTTATTTTTTTATTTTAGTATGTATGAGATTATTCATCACTATTACCTATTGCCCGCAACTGTGTGGCAGATTGTAATATCTTTCAATAAATAAATCTATCAGTTAACGTTGATAAGAAATAAAAAATAAATGGAATATTTACATGCTGTACAATCGAAAACATAGAATAATTTTAAAATGAAAATATTTGATCTAAAAATAGTAATGTGAAAAGAAACACAATTAATTCGTCAGAACGTACCACTGCTTTTCTTGAAAAAAATCACCTGGCATAAATTTAATATATTGTTGTTTAGTTATATTTTATTTTATGTATCAACGTTAATATTTGTTGATTTTCTTTCATTAAACCAAAAAGCATGCTAACCAATTCCATCATTCAGAAGTTATGGAGTAATGTCGTTTCAAATATTTCTGGATGGCGGCACGTGTCCTTCCGAGATTTGTGGAGTTACAGCTATGTTGAGTAGGTGGATTGAAATTTTTCAATTTTTATTGTTTCTCTACCACAATTATAGTACAAATTTATCTATGAAGTTAAATAAGACGATAAAAATTATCAATGAAGTATTTACATCGTAAATCTTTATAAGTGAATTAGAGCAGTTGTGCTACAATCATTGGTAGCATCTACTATCAAAGAATGAACAAAGGACACTTGTTTAGATGCTGGAGGAGGATGTCTCCTGGAAGCTGGTGGGCTGACCACTTTAGTCTACGGTCACAGATATATTGAAAGAAAGAAGACATTGAAAACCATCAGTCATTAAAGAAGCATATATTATCGGTTAGTTTGCTCTACCTAGGATTTAATTATGTTTGTAAAAGTAGCTATTAATTTAGTTAAGTGTCATTGTGTTCTGATTGTCTGGAAAACCCGCCGTGAGATTTGAGTAATTAATATTATATATTATTTAAAATAAAATTCTTATTTATATTTAATATAAACCTTGTCATATTTTAGATCTGAGAGTAATAAAATCTAATCAACTTCCATGTATTCATTTTAATAAATATGGATATTACAATATACATATTTTATTTTGTATTGGACGGATTTATACAGTATAGCGACGCTGCGTATTAGCCCACGTAGCGGTTACAACCATATTGTAATATAGTTTAGAAAGTTCTGTAACTTTGGTACAGTCTGAATAAAAATATTTAGAAAATAAAAATTTGATTAAATTAAAATTCTGTGGAAGTTATATAGTCGGTAATCAAGATGAGAAGACACCTAGGTCGATGTGGTGCATTCACTCAATGTGCCTAGCTGCTAAATGAGTCTTTATGCCACATGATTAAGCTCATTATCTCGAGAAGACTCTCTCGGCCAAGTAATATTATCTCTAATTAATTAAAAATTAATTAAATCTCCTTAGTAATTTGATTTAATTCCAAATAATTAAATTAACGACTGTCCTTAATTATTTTTCATTAAATAATTATCATTAATTTTCAGAATAAAAATAATTACAATTTTTAGTTTAATCAAAACTAAGATTACTCAACTAACGCTAGAAATTAAAATGGTGAATTTTTAAATGTTTTCTACCAAGAAATAAAAAGTCAAAGGTTCATTTCTCCAACACGGCCTTACTAGGTCCAACTTTCTCCAACTTTTATATTGAATTAAAATCACGTCAAAGTATTTCCCGACGATTTCAATTCTCGGGACTTAAGCCTTCAGAGAAAATTAAATTGGGTCCTCCTCTTGCTTCGGGAAATCGAAGTTCATCCTATTGAATGGATTTGTATTAATAGCATTGTCCATAGTTCCAACATAGGAATTTTCTAAATATAAATCTGTGTGCTAATTAACTTTTTTAAAAGTTATTTGCTTTTATTATTTATACCTTATATGATTATTTTTATTGTATATGCAGTCGAATATATATAATAATAAGCTTCAGAGTAATGTAAAGATAATTTTTATTAATTTTTGGTTGCATCCATTTTTCAAATGGTGACAATGTTTGTTCACACACGTGTGCTGTTTAATAAGTTAATTTTTGAGTAACACTGGATTGTTACTTCTATATATATATCTACTTATAATTCTACTAAAATTTTAAAATAAACTCAGTTGTGTTCAGCTAATCAGATACATTTTTTGTATAACTGACATGTTTTTGTTTTTTATAAAACACAACGCGCTGCGAAAGTAACTCGATGAAAATTGACGAAATTAAATTTTCGTAAAGTTATTTAATAAAAAAAAAACAGCAATTTCTCCTAAGTTTTCATTATGTTTACTTGCAGATGTGTACTTTTTTTTTTTTACTACTTTACACAAAATAGCGGTGAGTGCTTTACCCATTAAAAATTGTTATTTTAATTTTTTCAAATTTCACAGCTGTAATGATAAAATTTGGAAGTTATATTAAAAGTTGTCGAATGAAAGGTCTCTGTAGGATCAAACTTCACTGTAAACTTTAACTCTAGGAAGGTCTAAGAAATTATTTATTACAGCGAAGATATGCTAATTTCAAAGCTGCAATATCACAGTTTGAGGCATTACATTTATAAATTTTAAAATTATATTATTTGTGGTATCAAAGGTACAAACCTCTATTGTAAACAAGGGCGTACCTACAAACAAAACTAGGGGAGGGGGCAAGGTATAGTCGTTCAAAGGTTGTGAAATTTCAGCACGGTAAAGGTGAAAGAATCCAAAATTTTAAGAAAATTATAGCAATGCTTTATTAGTTAATAGAATTATTTGTTTGAAAAAAAAAATTGTTATTAAATGAATAATATTTTTCTTACTTCAAGGGGGGAGGCTATCAAAGGCTGCTGGCGATACGCCCATGATTACAAATTTCAAATTTTTTGATTAAACACTCAAAGTTTATTAAAAGTTTTTAACTATAATATAAAATGTTAATAGTCCTGCAGCAATATCTCTGTAGGAGACAATTTTGGAAATCCAACACATACAAGGATTATATGAGAACATAATCATTAATTTAGCATCTTTTCACGATAATAATAGTAATAATTTTTTTAGACCTTCTCTCAATTGAATAATAAATAAATCGCTGTTAAATAAATTTACTGTGGATTTTGGCTGTAATTAATTTATATGGTTATTTTTTAAATATTTAACTGGTCCCTCCAACAGAGACATTGCAGCTATAAAAGTTTTAAAAAAATACAATATGAATAATTTAAAATGGGATGACCTAATTTCAAAGTTACAGTAATTTGAGTTAAAAAATATAATATAGTGGGAAATGTACAAAAATTAATAATATAACATTTAATTATGTTTACTGATCAGATGGTGTACTTCAGTTATAGAATCTTAATCGCTTTAGTTGTATGAAACATATTCTTTTATCAGTTCCTGAAAGTACTTAGATGGAATGGGAGTAATATATTTGAGATTCACTTTAATACACTGTTTAGTCATTCGTCATTAGGGCGTACACGATTTTATTACATGAATTTTTTAGATAATGCTATTTCACGAAGTTTCGTATGCCTTTTCACTATAATATTATAATTGTACTATGGCTTAAGACTAATAATAAAGATGATTTCAATCCTATGTCTGATAGAAATAGAACAATACTATAAATAACGAGTGAATGATATTTTTCTATTACTTTAAAATTACAAAAAGTAATATTTTATGTTATACGATATAAAATATAAATTGACAATGACAATCTAACAGTCTGTTGATTAACTGTGATTATTTTGACTAGTGATGAATGAAGAAAAGTTTGGAAAATACATCAACTCTATTTTGTGCACGGGGATTTGGATGGTACCTCATTGTGCAATGTACAAATCTCCAAAATATTTACAAATCGTGGTTTCACTGTTCGTTCACTGGGGAAAAACTCAGGTTAGAATGTAAAAAATAGAATTTAATGGTAATATAAACCATCAAATTCCTCCCGAATCCAATCCTTACAGTCACAAATCAAGTCATCCATCATGACCTCAATGTCCCATATGTTGCCGATTTGGCTAAAACCAGACACCATTCCTTCCATGGAAAACTTCCCAACGACCCAAATCCACTTGTTTCTAACCTGGCTTCTCCTTCATTACCTAATAATCTTCCTAGGCGTCTGAAAAGAAGATGGCCTCGGGATCTTCTCCTCTAGAAATGTTATTGGAGTTCTATCAATGGGTAGATTCTCCACATGTTTGTATCATGTCACTATCTCACCTACAGCAAATTTACTTGTTGTATATATGTTATACAGGTGTAAATAACAATAAATAAATTATTAAAAAAAAATGTTAATATAGATCCAACGAAACCCACCAAAATTGAGAAACAAAGTAACTTTATATTTTTGTTTAATTTAAAGAAGATATATTTCTAATTGTTTATTTTCTATAAAGCTGGTATATTACAAAAAAGTAATAAAGTAAAAAAAAAAGTCGGAAGAAACCTTTTTTTAAAATCTATGGAAGAGATGCTATACCATTTGTTCAACCCAAATGGCATAAATTTAAATTATGATGAAGAGATAAAACAAGATAAATGTTATTTTCTTTTTGATCACTGGTTGCCAAGAAGAGAGTTGATAAGGTCAATATTTTGTAAATTAAAAACAAAACAAATATGATTCAGAAAACTCAAATGTTATACCAATAATTTCCATTTAGTTAAATGGACTATAAATCGTTTCTGTTTTAGACAGTTGCAATCTCCTAGATTATCCCAATAACATATAAAGCAAGGACTTCGTTTTACGCAATTAAACCATGACCTTTTCGACGGATTTTTTATGTTCTGCTTCAGGAATTATTAGCTGATATTATCAATATCATAAATCTGTGCACAACTTATTAATTAATGTAGGCAGCCCAGTATCTCGTGTAGTGAATTCTACACGCAAATCGGTGACGGGCAAAGGTTAAACGTCATCAGTTTTAAATGCCGACGTCTCAATCAACGAAGAGAATTTCAGCAACCGTTTTCGGATCACTATTATAATATGGAATATAAAGTATAAATGGATTATAAAAATAAATATTTGTTGTTCATACTTAATAATATATATGTATAATAGTTTTGTTTCATTCTTATTTAGTTTTGTATTATTTTTTTCATTGAGTAACTTCATTATTCCACTTTTATAAATTTTTCTGTTGATCGAAAATTAAACTTATGATCTGTTATATCAGTAGTTTCTGAAAATTTTAACATTTATTAGATGTTGATAATATTACAAAGTGATTAAATTAATATTTCATTAGAGTTGGTATTATTCATAGGGCTGGAGAGATTTAGACAAATCCCTAAAACCGCAACAGAGGGACAATCCCGCAAATCGCAACCAAATCCATTAATAGCAGCCATTATGCTCCAAATAATCCATGTAGGACATGTTCAGTTGTGACACCGTTTGGACAAGTGTTGCCAAAGAGGATTGGTTGAGTAGTCTGTATTTGGAACTGCTTTGCTGGAGCGTCTTCCGAGTCCTTGGCATTTCAGATCCACGGGAGACTTGAAAAAAATTCTAAAAAATTTAAAATGTTTTGAAAGAGATAATCTTATTGCAATAGTGTAGCTCTTATGGTTCATCATAATTCGTATATAAGGAATAATTCTATAGAATCCCTTCTTTTTTCGTTTATTATTTTGTTTTTTTCGGTTAATTAAAAAATCAGGAAAGGAAATGAGTAAATTAATAATTCTTGGTTTTAATTAACACTGAAGAAGCAAGTTTGTTCTATAGGTATTATAAATAGCTTTCTTTTATTAGACTTCTCCCAACTTTTCACATTATGTACCGTGTAAAACCACTACAAAAAACATTTAATTTAATACTATAATATATATTATAAAAACGCGTTTGAGAATCAAAACAGAATATAAATTGAGTCACATGAAAAATTTCAATTTTATGTTTTAAAAATTTCCTCGAAAAGCCATCCTATTCCTCACCTATATATATAACGCCGTTCTCCGTTCCACATATTTTCCTGACCCATGGAAACTATCTATAATCAAAATTATCCCCAAACCCCAAAAGCCGCCAGAACACACATCCTCTTACCGTCCCATCTCTCTATTACCGATCATGGGAAAAATCCT
>NW_027115723.1:383224-388690 GCF_000696795.3 Halyomorpha halys | reverse complement strand
TGGTTGTATTTTTTTATACAGTTGTAAATATCAACAAATAAATAAAAAAAAAAAATGTTTTAAAAATATGTTTATAAATGCCAAAAATTAATAATATGTAAACTTAATGATCGTTTACTGGAAGAGTCTTATGGAATTAAACTGGATTTAGTGAATGACACAATTCTTCCTTATTAAAACTCAATAATTTATTTCATATCATCACCAACGTTTCGCGAGATTTCCCCCATCTTCAGGCTGTTGATAACAAAAAACCTATATATAACATATAATTTTCTCCTTTATGAAATCATTCTCCTAAAATGTATGACTAGTAACAAGTTTTTATTCATTAAATGACATTAATATTATTATATATTAGCAAGAATGACAATAAAGGAGAAAATTATATGTTATATATAGGTTTTTTGTTATCAACAGCCTGAAGATGGGGGAAATCTCTCCCGAAACATTGCTGATGATATGAAATAAATTATTGTGTTTTAATAAGGAAGAATTGTGTCATTCACTAAATCCAGTTTAATAATATGTTTTTTGAAATGTTAAAGAAAGTCCTTCATACTGGCCAATTATTGTAATTATTTTTACTTTTTTTTATTGATATATGAAATTATTAAATACGAACAGACCTAATACTCATTGCCCTTGCGTGTGAAAGATATTTTTATAAAATGTTTTTAAGAAAAAAGTAATTACTTTTTTTTTTCTACAAGAAAACTAAATTGCTGAGCACCTATGAAAAAGTATTAATGTTTTATAACATATCACGGTTTATTTAAAGTTCTCTTTGATTCTCTTCATGAACTCGACGATCCACACATCGCATATGCTATCCAGAGGAGAGAGATAACTTTCTATGGAAGGACGACCACTCCTTGCCGGACAGGAGCTCAACGGCAATGGCATAATTCTCGCGGCTGGAAGGGACTTCGTGTGTCAATAAAATAATTGCCTTAACTAGGACACTAAGAGTGCCTTTTAATGGATTTAGTCCACGACTCCTTAATAACGCTTTTGGATGGACTTCGGCCAAGGTCACGTTGGCGGCATTCCTCGAAGTCACTGAATTCCTCGGCATTTTTTAAAGTGTATTCTACATGCCATCACATTTTTCAACAGATGACAGAGAAGGAATAGAATTTCATTGCTCATGGACAATAGCAAAATTCCTTCATTGAATAGATGAAGGATAGTATAGATACTTTATTTTTCTAACTGTGAAAATAATCAATAAAAGGAATGCTCGGCCATGATGAGTTAAAAAGCTTTAGTTCCATATTTTTTTTTTACACAGTGATTTGGGGTCCTTAAAAAAAAAAAAAGGAAAAAATGGAGTCCAGGAATTTTTACTTTTCAGAGTAGTTTTTCGATTAGCAATTTTCTTAGGAAACTACTCTGAGAAAATATAGAATATATAGAAGAAGTTCCTGAATATAAATACCTTGGTGTATAGTATAGTTCATCAGGACTTTTTAACCGTGCAATGAAGGATATAGTATCTCAAAGTAACTCAAGCATGATCGGGGCGGTGCCAAGTACCTGCATGAATACTAAAATAATCTCGTGGGTTGATAGGCAGAAACTTTACGAATAACTACAAGGAATTTGTCAATGATAAAGAACTTGTTATTACGAGAATCGAGCTATAACCCGTGGTATAGTATCACTTTACCAGTGTAATAGGCCTTCATTAAAACGGATGCTCCTCAAAACTACCTAAAAATCAGTTGCCCTATAACTCACTTCAGAATAATTGCCCAACTACAACTTTCCGGTAAATAATCAATTACTCTAAATGTCGGTCCACACAAATGCACTTTGGACCCACAGAAGCTTTGTCCAGCTTGTGATGGAACTGCCCTGGAGGATTGTTTCCATTTTTTGACAAATTGCCCCGCCTATCATGAGAACCGAATCCGATACATGCCGATACTAAGTGATGTTAGCCGAAATCAGTCCTTTCTGTCTGTACCCTTAGACCTTAAACTGTTTTTTTATATATGTAACCCAAAATCTATTGCTTAGAGCTGGACACCTATCGTTCCAATATGAGGTATAGTTTTTGTTTTGTTTTTTTAATATTATTAAATATGAAGTGACGTTTTTTATTTTACTGTTTTATTCTAACGAATGTGGATAGCCCAGCTTGGGTATTTGTTTGTTATTAGTTTATATAAACGAACTTTAACTCATCACAGGCTAACTTTATTTGTACGGGGGTTGCCCTATAAACAAATAAATAAATTATTATTATTATTACTCTAGGAAAATAGAAATTATGGAAGAAGAAAAATCGATACGTTTCACCGACTGAAATTGCTTATAATAAATATGTATTTTGGAATATTTATATTCAAAAAACATACTTTGAAGTTAGATATTTTTTTTGGTTTTTCTGAAATATCATTTTATTTCGTTTCAATTGAGAGTTATATTATTACTTATAGATTAAATGTTATGGTTATAGGTTAAATTTTTAGTTAAATTATTGTGATTATATTTTAATTGATCTTTAATTCGATCATTGTAAATCGAGTTGTAGTTCAATAAAGAAAATATGCATTTAAATTTTCTACTTCAGGATGTAATTATTACCAATATATATATATATATATATATATATATATATATATATATGTGTGTGTGTGTGTGTGTGTGTGTGTAATTCTGAAGAAATTAGACTGTTAGGCGATTGCTAAAACATTAGTTTATTGTAAATCACAAAGTTATAACAGAAGTACTAAGTAAAATACATCAAAGTAAAAACACAAAATTCTACTTACCTAAAACAATAGAATTGAATAAAAGTCCCTTTCCACAATTATAATGAATCTAATAGTTATCTCTAACAAGTAATTGAAGGGTTATGGACAAAGTTATTATTATAAACAAACATTTCTTATGATAGTTTCCCTCGGGCTCGCTAAGGATGGTTCTAGTAGGAGTGCTCAATGAAGTAGCAGCACAGTTATTTAAATTATGGATATAATTCACATATATACATTAATTTTCTATTGTTTAATTTTAATATATAAATATATGTGTGCTAGTTTTCTATTGTTTTATTTTAATATATAAATATATGTGTGTTAATTTTCTATTGTTTTATTTTACTATTTGTATAATAATAATATTTAATTTTACAGGATTGAAAAATAATAGTCCGAATCCAGAAAGTTACTTTTCAGAAGAATCCACCTCTTGGGGTGTAAGATTACTGGAACTAGTTCTAAGTATGTATATATGGCCCATCACTCAAAAAAATAAGCCAGAGATTAAACTTTTAGGAAATTAAGATATTTTAATTATATGATTCCTACTTATAATTTATTCTACGTTTACATAAATTTAGCTATTGAAGCATTATCATTATGAATTGATTACAACTTCTAAAATTATTTTTTGACGTTGCTTGTCCATTTTTTGTATTTATAGGTTTCATACTTAATTTCAGCCAACTGTTTCAATAACATGAACGTCGTCTTGCACAATATTGTAGCCTGCAGATTTTTTGACCAAATTTTCACTATTTTCTTTACAATTTTAATTAAAATTTAATTAAATTTAAAAAATATATATTATTGCAAATATTCAGGTCTTTATGTATTTTGTATTCACATTAGTACAGTTTAGTAGACTCATATTATGTTTATTTTAAGTGAATAAAAGAATAATAAGTGGTAAATTGATTTACCATATTGTTAGTAGACAGGAAGGGCTGACATATCCTGGTGGGCAGTGTTTGCTAAATATTCTTTTGTTTCTGGTTTTAAAATTTCTATGATTGTTTGAAAAATATTGATTTAATTATTTTAATGTTTTTTTTCATTTTGTAATTAATTCCGTCATAAAGTCCAATAATAATTTTTTTTTGCTTTGTAACACACAAAAGGGATTTAAGATATAACATTTTTTTTTAAAATCAAATTAAACCGTTTAAATTTGTTTTCACAATTAGCTGTTGGGATTAAGCTGATAATTAAAATTATATCATGATTTTGTATACTTCAAATTCATGCAGAGAAGAAATTTTAAATTATCCCTCGCGAAAGAGTGTCTCTAAGGCCTTTACTTATTCCTTCGAATATGCAGCGGCACGAAGTCATTATTTACTTGCATTTTGCTATGAAAAATTGCATCAAGATCGAAATAGATTCCGAAAGTGTGGTAACCACCCTAAGGTGACAGTAAGAAGAAATATGGGGTTGCCATTGACTTGATTGCATCATTTCGGTTCCTCGAAGTGAAACTTAAAACTTGAACTAGCAATCGGTTTACTTTCCGAAAGGTCGGTGTCACAACTTGTGCGGTCTCGACTGGCTACTTAATAATTTCACTTATTGAGGTTATAATATATCATTCTTCCAAAATCCACTGAAATAATATACATAAAATAATGAGGCATAATATGTTCAATTTAATTTTTGAAATTTGATAGTATACTAAATAATCTGAATATATGTATCTGAATGAATGATTTGTACTAGAACGTATTAGATGTCTTATTTTCATGCCGGCTGAATTTCATAGTACAAGAGCCCAAGAGGAGAAAAAAGTTATCTCACTCCAATTTTTTATTACTTTAATGAAAACTATGTATAATTACTAGTCAAAACTCATCAGTCTGCCAAGTATAGGTAGGAGGAATAAAAAATGGCGGCTGTTTCAAAGCGATAAAAAAAATATTTTTCATTCGGAACTCTATATCTTAAAAAGTAGGAACAAAACAAGAGAACCTAAGAGAGCGTCATTTAAAGAAGAGTAAATTTGCGAATATATAATCCCTAATAGAGTTATTAACGTTAAATAGTTTTCGAGATATAGCTTTTTAAAAAGCAACATTTCATAAAAATGTTGTATGGGACGTACTGAAAGATCAGTAGTTAATGAATTTATTTTGAAAAATGTATATCTCAAAAACCATTTGACGTACAGATGTCTATTAGTACTCAAATTAAAGTTAGTTTAATGAGCTATAAAGTAGTTGATGATGTTCATCTTCATAGGAGTAATAGTTTACATGAAATTTTCTGGTTGTTGGGACAAATTTTCATTTGTTAAGTTTATATTCATATGTAAATATCATAAAAACTACTACTCCTACGGAGATAAGTGTCATAAACTACTTTATATAAAGTTAAATTTCCTTTATTTTGAGTGTTGGGAGACATATGTGCGTCTTATGGATCTAGAGATATATTTTTTCAAAAATCCAACATTTTATACGAACAACTATAAATTAACATTTAGTGAGTATATTTTGTCAAATATCATAAAAACTACTACTCCTACAAAGATAAATATAATCAACTATTTTGTAGTGAATTTAACTAGCTTTAATTTGAGCGCTAGCAGACATCTGTACGTCCAATGGTTTCTGAAATGAAGTTTTTCATAAATCAAAATTATTGTCCAAACAACTATAAATCAATTTATTTAGCAAATATCATGAAAACTATATATATA
>NW_027115723.1:365618-383174 GCF_000696795.3 Halyomorpha halys | reverse complement strand
ATAAACGGCATTGGAATTTTTTATACAGCCAGATATAAATTTATAAATTTGTAGTTCTATTATTTTGCCATGGTTGGGGGTCGAAGTTTTTCATTTTGTGGGACCGCCACTGAATGAAAAAAGACAACGCCCAGATCTCAGGATGGTGGACTGTGCCCAACCACTAAGCTAAGGATGGCCCTTTGTATTCGACTTAGTGAGTATAAGTCACATGCAATGTCAAACTGTTGCGCAACAAAATTGTAAGAAAGGTTCAGAAGCCTATGTCAATCCCAAATGCTTTTGCATCAGAAAGACGAAGTGTTATAGGAATGCATGGAATTTGGCAGCTTGAACAAATTGGTTAATTTTTTTTTTTATTGTACTTTTAAATGATTATGAAAAAAAAATCAAAATAAAACCGCTTTAGTCATAGATGGAGAGTAGCTCAGACAGGACTAATAACCAAGTCCTAACCCAAAAGAAGAAAACTAACATTCTTTTGAAAGAAATCGTTTTAACATAAGATAGTACAGTTACAAAATTATTCCGTATTAAATAATTCTTTAATGAATATCTGTTCATCATAGATATAAAATATTGAATAATTAGATTTGTAACATTTGTATATTAATTGTAATAAATAAACATACAGTAGAGCAGTATCATATTTGGTTCATTAAATTTCGATACACTTTATCGTTAAAATGTTAATAATGTGTTAAATATTTCAGTATCAGTCAAACCCAATTCCCTCGGCAGCATTTCATGAATAATCAACGGCAATGGAAATGTCACTACTGTGAATTTGCAAACACTCCTCAAGAGAGAAATGCCTTAAGGTCCTAAAATAAATAAACATTATTATTAACATTTAATTACCTTTGTTTTGCAAACATTTTAAATGAATGGCAAGCAGAGAGCAATTTAATATTTAAATAAACAAACAAGACAGTAAAACAAACGTTGAGGCGTTAAAATAATAACAAATTATTTTATGAAACAATGAAAAGGATGTTTTATTCATGACAAGCTTTCCCTGGAAATACGGTCGGTCTGAAAGCAGTCGAAATACCACAATGTCACATTTATCTAATTTTAGAGTTGTTCAGTTTAAACAAATGGAGTGCTTATTTGTGAATGAAGATTCATTGCAATTTGTGATCTCATGCGCATAGCCTCCTCTAGTAAATAAAATTTATACCAACTTCACCATCATCCTGTTAAAATAACTACCTGACAATAAATTTTAAAAAATAATAAAATATACTTTTGTAGTTTTTAGATTTAAATAGCGTTCTAGAGGTATATCCCCTGTTATGTATAATGGATCTTCAAATCATGTTACGTTGACTGCCTTACCCCTGTCGAACAGATCCGCTACCATGGACTACATTTGGACAAACGATAAACCTGGAATACTCACACAAGACTAAAAAGACAGGAAACTGCACGTCGATTTCGACTATTATAGCACTTACTAGACAAACGTTCTAAACTTCCAATACATTAAAATAAACTGATCTACATGACTGTAATAAGCCCAATCTGGACATATGGAGGTGACCTTTGGGGCTCCACTAAATCTTCGAATTCCTCTCGTATTCAATCCTAACAATCCAAAATCCTCAATACTCCTTACTTTGTCACAAATAAAATCATACATAAAGACCTTAATGTTCCAAATGTAACCGATCTAGCCCGAACCAGATATCATTCCTTCCATTACAAACTCCCTAACCACCCAAAATCATAAGTTTCTAACCTGCTTCTTCTTCCATTCCTGACAATCCTCCGAGGCGCCTGAAAAGAAGATGGCCACGAGACCAGCTAATGTAAAATGCCATTAGAGTGCTACCAATGGTAGTTGCTCTACACGCCTGTAACACTCCATTTTAACTAAGGCTATATTTACTAAATGTATTATGTAATATACAGTTGTAAATTTCAATAAAATTATTTTAAAAAAAAGAAAAAAAAAGACGACTGCAGCAGGATTATGAATTTGGATTTCTGCTTACATACCTAATTAAGTACCTAAAACGATTATTACACTTTTTAATGAGATACATAAAGTTGAATTACTGGGAAGTTATAAGGAGTATGAGGAAAAAACTCCGAACATATACTTGTTAGTATTTTGACTTTTTAACTTTATTTTCTTTGTACTCTTTCCAACATCGATTCTTTATCATTTCGGGGAAGTTGGAACAGACGATTGTTACTTGTGTCGTTATAACTCTTTGCTCTTTTTTTAACAACGATTTCTGTCATCTTAACATAATTTGAGATGCTATAAATGGCAGTATATAATTTACAACTCCATATTAAAATAATATATGGAACTCTTCTCTTTCCTTCTCCTTCCCTTATCATCGTTACTAATAAGACTTTTTTATTTTAATTAAACATTTTAGTTTAATTTTTAAATGTTTTTAAAATATAAATTAGAACTCACCAGCTATTTGAGGATTGCGTTTAAAGGGTAATTTGTCTACATTTATAATTATATGATATTTATAATTGAAATTGAATAATAATTGTATCCAAGGTTATGGAATCCTTTTGGAATTACGTTGTTTTGGGATAAACCTACTCTTAGTAAGACTTGAAAAATTATTCATAAATATAAGTAAGAAAGTTATTAGATCTTAGGCAGCTTCATGTTTTCTTTAAATTTCTAATGTCTTCATCTTTTGCAGCGAATTAGATGTTACTTGTTTAGCTAATCATTCTATAAACTGTTTCTTAAAACTGTTATATTTTTTACAAATGAAGTTGAATTTTGATACTTCTCATCAACGATCTCTGGAGTATTTAATTTAAACGTGTAGAAAGAGAAATATGAGAAAACTGATCTCCTACACTACTAATAGAATGAACAGGGATCGGTAGTATATAATTTTACTGATAATGCTTATAGATAATTTTAAAATTTTTCTGGAGGATGTTTTTTTTTAGAAACAATGTATTTGCATATATGGTCGTGCACCTCGACTCTTGGACGAGTTTTAAATATATTTTATTATTAATAAAAATGGACGTGTTAAACGTTTATAGATGAATTTATTAATAACCCTAGTGTTTTGAATACTTTTCAACTTAATGACAGGTATAATATATATTAAAATCAATCGATATGAAGTCCAAATTTAAATTAAATTAAATTATTTACTTATTAAATAATAAATTTCTTCAATATATTCCGGATATGATTAACAAAATATTTTCTTCTTCATCTAATACAGACTTCTTACAATTAAATTAATTTCTTGGTAATAATATTATGCAGATAGAAGAAAACCATTGTAAAATTTCTCACTTTTAATTACTAACAACATTTAAAATATTTTGAAAATTGAAGGGTCTGTACAGGAAAAATAAAATAAGAAAAATTCTCAAGATTTGGGCTTATCCCCCCCCCCCCCCCCAAAAGCAGTACATTATAATACTGAAATATTATTCTGCTGAGAAAAAATAAGTTTTAATAATATTTCTGATGTTTTTAAACGCAATTTATAATTTTTTTATTTCCAATAATGTACACAGTCGTAGTTTGATACGTATTAAGGATACATGCAAGACGGATACTGATTCAGTACTTTTTCATACCCCCTATTTCTGTAGCGGGAGAGTCTTTACCGTTTATTTTTTTAGCCTTTATGTAATCTAGTGCATCCCGATAAAACGATATGCAATAGACTAATTGAAGTTTTTTGACTGATATTGCATATGTACAATTGGCCTATAGAGGGATAAACAACATCGTTTAATTCGAGATAGGTGAGCTGATTTTTTTATCTTTTTTTTCCGATCACATTATTTAAAAAAATTTTGATAATATTCCATAGAAAGATGATATTCAATAATATTTAAAACTTTTTATCTCTTCATACTGCTTAAAAGTATCTGAAAAAACCATGTACACCTGAGGATCCAACAGTTTTGATATGTCCTTCAAGAGAAAACAAAGCCACACAGGAATCAGAGCTTTGCATTATCAAGGAGAATGTAAAAAGAGGTATGAGGGAAATAAAATTGGTGGGTAAATATTTCATGATATGAAACCATGATTAGGGTTGAAATGGGCGGCGCGTGTAGCTAAAAGTAATCCATTAAGTATGTACACACCGATAAGAGCCACTGTGTATTTACAATACTCTACACAGTAAGCTATAAAACCAGATGAAATACAGAACAAAAATAATACCGCAGAAGAAAATAATTGTCTAATACAACGTTAAGTGGAGGAGTTTTCTTAGTACGGATAATTGGAATAACAAACACCTTCCAACTTAAGTCAATTTTTATATCTGAGGCTTCAACATTTATTAATACTATTATTACATTATTTTTTGATTTTAAATTATGTCTATTTTATATATTTGAATGTTTATGTATTTATTCAATTACAAAAACAATCAATGTGATTGAATAAATTTATACAAACATGATAAGAAAATTGATGCTAAAACAGAAGGTAGCCAGTGATTGGTTAGTACTCTTCCCCTACTCTTCCTTCTGCCACGCCCCTAAAAGGCATTCTATAACAATTAAAAATTAGATAGAAAGTTAGGAATGCAAATTTTAGTAAACTGCTGCCGGGGCTTCACGATTTCTAAATCCGACTAGGGGTTCCCCGTACACGTATTATATTGAAATTTTTTCATATATTATGTATCTGTAGTTATATATTTATATTATATATATTTGTATTATGTATTTATTTTATGTATCTCTATCGGTTTCTGATGGGAACCAACTGAAAAAGTATGCGCTATATTTAATTCAAACACCAAATACCATATGGACCCCCTCGCCATGGTATGCCAGATATGAATATCTATAATTAATCATTGGATTTCCTTTCTAACGGTATCGTGTTCACCAATTTACTGTCCTATTATATATGAAGTGGCATGGAATGATTATTAATTATAAAGTAAAGTCTTTGTTATATCTTTTATATTTGCAATCATATATACATTATACATCAATATACATTACCAAGAATAATATTATGAGAGAGCATGGTAGACTTGTTTCCTTATACTTTAATTATTATATTATGAATTGAGAAGTACCAGTTGGGATCTTTGATAGTTATACTGACTCTAAGTTATTAATTCTATTATTGCCATTCAAATTACAACAGAAAAGGTCTTACTTGTTTTGGTACGTCGGTCGGCTTGGTGGTTGTCGCGGCAGGGCATCCATATTCGCTTAGCTCCTCAGCCTCCCGGCTGCCGCTGCTGAGTCCCCGCGAGGTGTGACTTCCTTCTCTGGACTCCAACTCGTCCAAGCCGTTCTCTCTTCCTTCAGACTCTCCTCTTCCAGGTCTTCAAGTGTCCCTCGATCGTTTTCAAGTCTCCATCTCTTCCCGACTGTGCCCAACATTCAGACTGTGCCCAACTGTCGTTCTGTCCCAGACTGTGCTCAAGTCTCATTCTCCCCCAGACTGTATCCAACTCTGTTCCTCCTGCCCTTTTTGCTTATGTTCTCCCCTCTCCTTCTGACTCCTCCTTCTTTTTGATTTCTGTTCTGATTGGTTTCTCCATGTTCAGAGGGGGTGAGAAGGTCCAATGACATTCGGCGAAAGTAAAGCTCCTCTGTTGTAATTTACAATAAGAGCTGATTAATATTAAATAGATAGATATGTGTTGTGAACCAGAGGACAGCAACTGTGATCAATAAAGTTTAGGAACTGAGTTCAAACACTGCCTCTATCAGCTATGTTATTCTTTTTTAAATTAATCATAAGAAATTGTATATGATTTAATTTTGTTTATAGAAATGTGTAATTTTAATTTCTCTTCATTTTTATTATCAGGGTTTCTATTACCCGTTGTTCTTAGTAAAAAAAAGTAAGGTAATGACAGTTAATTCGTTTTTTCCCTTTCCTTTGCTTATCCACGATCATTTATAGAAGCATAGCTTCCTGACTGTGTTAGAAGTAAATATATTACCCAAACCCCGTTTGATGCATACAGCAGAGTTGTTGGCCATGATATACTGGCTTAATATACTTATGAATACTAGAAATATAGAATATTTCTAACTATAGAAATATCTTAACTATTCAAAGCCTAGAGTACAGTTGAAGACCCAAATTTAAGCACAAAATAAATAAAAAATTCAAAAAGATATTCGAATAAACAATGGTAAAATTAAAGAAAATATATCAATGATTAAATACATAATTAATTCATTAATATGTACTTCAAATTGGACCTACGAAAAAAAAACTGGTAAGCACGATGTGTTGACAGCCTCCGATAATTAACCAACTAATTAACTAGTTAAACCGAACTCCTGGAAACAGTGTTTGAACTAGGTAATTAAGAGCTTCTATTGCAATTAGAAGCACTTGTACGTTGTTATATCTGAGTGAGTTCTGTTGGTTTTTAGTACCTCATCATCTCTTTATGATTAGTTACTATCTTTCTGAGTTACTGTTTGTGGATAACACTTCTAATTAATAGCCATAGTTTCTTTACCCTAAGTGTGTTATTAAAAACTTATATTTTATTACTAATTCCATATGGTACAGTTAATTTATGTTATTTTAAATAGTGATTATGAAGTTTATCTTTGAAGCCAAAAATGTATCACAAACCTTATCAAGATAACATTTTAATCGGAAGTGTAGGGATGATAGCCCCAGTATCTTTGTTGGTGACAGCATTGATTGTAGATGGGATAAAGGACGAGATGGTAACATGTTAGACATATGCTAAATCTTCCACACAATTTAATTGATAATATGAGCTTCAATTCAAATTATTATGTTTATTCTTCTATTAAGTTTATTTCAGCATGACTGTCGCAGTGTTCAGTACTGTATCAATGTACCTTTTTTTTTTTTTTCATACCCTCCTATAATGATGTTATTGAATATCTTGTACATACATATAGGAGGTATGCTATATGTATATCTGGGTGATGATATGTATCAATGTACCACCCTACAGTTTTGTTTTTAACATTCTAACAGTGACACAAGAATATAGCATAAATAGCGATAATAACGAGAGTAGAGATTGAAAATATCAAATGAACACTCAACTGTGTTGAATTGCTAATTCACACAGCATACTGATCCATCGGACGGATAATATTGCACATAAACAGTATCAGACTATCCATATTTCAATTTTTTTATTTCAGCCATAGAATCGACAAAATGAAGCCAAAACTTTATATATGTATTTATATTTGGTGATGTAGGATTACTATTGAGTCCAAAATAATAGTTTCCGGCATATTCGGCAGTTTTTTTTGTAAGGAGTGCATTTTATAGAAATATCTTGTTCTCCCTCTTACTTTTTTAGTGTAATGATGCTGATCAAACTTTCCAATCTTTTGTTGGGTCTATTGTCTTTTTGTTTTCGCACTAGACACAATGATATCTACAAATCTAACTCGAGCATCCGTATTTAGGATGTGTACTTTTGGAAAAAAAATTAATAGTTTCTCTTTTTTTTTAATCATTCCGGCGGGTGATCATCAACGATAAAATGTAGTTATTCAACTTAAATAAAATTATATGAATGATTTAAACTCTGTAAAACCCGATGGGCAATTAAACCTCTAGTTTTACTTAACAATACACAGATAGACACTGTAATATTTTGACAGTCAGGTCTGACATCGAAGAAGAGGCTGGAATAAACATATAGAGGAAAAGAAAAAAAATACAATCTTAACCAAAGACTATGAAACTTATTCTTAGGTCATGATAACAATTATTGACTCATACTTACTAAAGGCTTTTCTTATCTAAAATTATCTGAAACAGAGGTAATTATCGATGCCCTGTTGTTGTCGAAAATTCAAATCATATATTGGTTGAATCTCTTGATTATTATGTTTCTCTGTTCTTATCAAAGCTTTTTTTCCGTTACTAACACAAAAGCAAAGGTAATATTTAGCATATTAAAGTTAATATAAAAATATAGCAATTTTTAATCAATATATCATAATTGTTTAGAACAAATAATGAAATCTTCTTCCATTACGTAACTAATTCTTTGAAGTCTTCGTCGTCTGTCAAATTGTCCATCCATTTTATTGAATTTAGAAAGTAACAGAATAATACAATACACCTTCGATAGATAACAGATCCAACTGGAAGATTCTTTGTATGGTTACATACTTGAATTTATATTTGCTCTAAATCTCAGTTTAATCGCCTATCTACGGCGGTTAAGTTTACAGCCAGATTTAAAGGTTAACTTTTTAAATGTATAGAATAATTATTGAGTTTACTCGAGATATACTATATAAAGTAGGTTATAAATGGTTTGTTATATGGTGTGGTGTTTTATACTGTGGACAATCTTATAGAATAAATAAATGAATGGTTTTAAAATTTAAATAAAGAGGTTTTAACTTTAAATAAAGAAATTGACCTGGGCAGAATAGCCTGCAAATAGAAAATAATAATTAATGTGAGAAGGATTTTTATATTGAAGATGTCCCTGAAGATGGCTAGAAAGGCCGAAACGTTGGACAAATGAATAAATAAAGTGTTGAGACTGATTTTGGATATAAAATTGATTTATTTACTAAATTTGAATTTAAATCTCCCGCCAGGGTGTCGCGTGACCAAATACTAGCCTACGATTGGTTGCCTAATGATCACGTGACCAATCACGTGAGTGGTTAAGTTAGGGTCGAGGCTAGGGTCCAAAGTCCAAGGTCACGTGAGTGATTAAGGTAGGGCCGAGGCTAGGGTCCAAAGTCCAAGGTCACGTGAGTGGTTAAGGTAGGATCGAGGTCCAAAGTCCAAAAAGGCTCATTGCCCTGTGCCAGAACCGGTCTTTTATCCCTACTAAATTTTTGTGCAGAAAAAAAACTGAAAACGTTCGATAAGAAAACAAACAAACCTAAACGTGCATTTTTTCGTAATATAAAATTAGTTTTTTTTTAAAGTTCTTTTCCATGATTCGAGTCACTTTCGAGGTTTAGTGAAGTTTAAAGCTAGGCAAAGAAAGAAGGAATTTCACGAAAATCCAGTCTCTACTCATAAGTCTTCATCAGTAAACGTACAACAGCATTCATTAAGTCGGACATGTAGTTCTTGGGATTAGTACATTCAAACAAAAGATTTCATTTTAAATATTAGTACAGAGTAAAAAATTTTTAAAAAAAGTTAAACATTGTTATTCGAAACTGTAATGTCTGAAAAAAAAATCAATTTGCAATGTAATAAATAAACCTAATCTAGTTTTTAGTGAGTATAGTATAATATACTCACTAAAAACTAGATTATAATATTGTAATGAAATACATGTAAGAGTAAGTATCCTACAAAATGTTCCTAAAGTCAGTAATCTAAAGTCTACCCTTGAAGTGAATATGCGAACTAACCACTCGGAATAAGTTAGTATGATGGCTAAGTGGTGCGTTGCTTAGCAGGTGCTCGCTCAAGTGTTGCATTAATGCTGAGGAGCTCCATTTGCTATTCAGGTATAAGAGTGCCTCTCTAAAAGGAATAGCAATGTTTTACTTTCATCTACCTAGTACAGGCAAAATATATATAAAATAAACAGCAAATTATGTACTTTAATGGATCTGGGGTCACGACCATATCTTCATAGTAAAAATTAAATTCAACAGAGTTCCATCCCCAAGGGGATAGGGCAACTCTTGGAGAGACAAAAATAAGGTGATAGTTTGTTCAAAATTAATCGAGTGAGATATTATTTTTTTTCTGAATCGAATAAGGTCCCATGTCTACTCCCATAACGTCAAAGTCAATATTGTAAAAGGTATGGCCTATTTAAGGTGAATACCACAGAAAAATCACAATATATTTCTGAACGATGTTATTGAAGAACAAACAAATAAATCATTGTGTCTGTAAAAGGAATTTCGTCATAGAGGAAATGAGAAAATTCTAAAATGCTCTATTAGTTAAGTGATTTTAAGTTAAAACATTATTTATAAGAAGAAATGACTATTTTAAATATACATTGACTATACACCTTTGATTTATGAATTTAAAGTTTTATTACAAAATAATTTTACCATTTTTATCACCACCCTTGAAGAATGGTGCCAAAACTGGTGGATTAAAATAAATTCCAATAAACCCCACCAAATCACATTTACCCTTCGTCGTAAATCTTCGTCTTGCCCCACATTATCTTTTAATAATACCCCACTTATTCCTGTTGAGAAGATCCGTTACTTAGGACTAAATCTGGACAAACGACTGACATGGAATCCTCATACAAGACTGAATAGACAGGAAACTGCTCGTCGATTCCGACTATTACAACATTTACTAGACAAACGGTCCAAACTTCCAATCCATTACAAAAGACTGATCAACATGACTATTATAAGGCCTATCTGGACATACGGAATTGAGCTATAGGGCTCCACTAAACCATCTAATTCCTCTCGAATCCAATCCTTACAGTCCAAAATCCTTCGTGAAATCCTTAATGCTCCTTACTTTGTCACAAATCAAATCATCCATCAGGACCTCAATGTCCCCTATGTTGCCGATTTGGCCAGAAACAGATACCAATCCTTCCATAATAAACTTCCCAACCACCCAAACCAACTCGTTTCTAACCTGGCTTCTCCTTCACTACCTAATAATCCTCCTAGGCGTCTGAAAAGAAGATGGCCTCGAGATCTTCACCTTTACTAGTGTTTTTGGAGTTCTATCAAAGGGTAGATTCTCCCCATGTTTGTATCATGTCATAATATCACTTACAGCAAATTTACATGATGTGTATAGATATATACAGTTGTAAAGAAAAATAAATGAATTATAAAAAAAAAAATTTTTATAGAGAATTTTGTCATAAATTGCAAATAAACTTCATAAACCTTTAGATAATTAAAAGATAATATTAAAAAATAAAAGCCAAAATCTATTACACTACACAATAAAATGTTTGTTTTTTTGCGGCTTGGCTACTTGGGAAAATTTATAAACATTAATGTAATACTGTACTCGTCTTATATTTAGTTTATTTAAATTAAATTTTTTCTCTCTTTTTTCTTTTTATATTAACATCTGATTATAAACAATTCTATCGCAAAAATAAATTTTTATAAATATATGTTGCTTAGTATCACTAGAAATGAAATAACAATCATTAATTAAATAACCACAGAAGCTTTAGTGCACAAATTTATTAATAATAAATTTGTTTCATTAAATATTTTATTTTACTGATTTTTTATAAATAAGAAGTATATTTTAGTAACTTTTATTACTTTTAAAGCACTGACATTTTGAGGAAACACAATTTCACATTACAACATTTATTTTTAAGAAAAATGGAGGGGGATCTCATCTTTTTCACTGAAAGACCTAGGGTTGATTAATGCAGAAATAATTAAAGGTTGCAAATCAAGATTATTTTTTTCAAAAATTTTGAAGTTTAGAGACTTGATAAAAAAAAAAAAAAACATAAATAATTTTGTATTTTACGAGAAACAAAGGAGTCCTCTTCCTTAAACAGGGATATACATAGGTTTTTGTTAAATCTTCCTTATTAAAATTTCTTTATTATATACATTCTTCTTTATTAATGTTTCGGGGCTCTTCCCTTATCCTTAGGATGGACCATCTGAAATAATTCTCCATTTCTATTATATAAATATAATATTCTTAAATATGTATATAGTTTACTGCAATAAAAAACCAAAAAAATCTGTTTTAGAACATACTCTTATGTTAATGCCTACATTACAATCAAAAAGCAATCCCGCTAAGCATCGGCGCTTCGGTTATTCCATTTAGGAAGATTCAACTGTTGTGCGGGTCTAGTGTCATGCATAGGAAGGGTATTAGCATTGCAAAACTGTAGGAGGAACACTTTAGAATGAGTATTAAAATATATGCAGTTCGTTGTTTGGTGTAGAGACAATCTACAAGCTTCAAAAAAATAATATAATCAAAGCAGATAAGTTCTCTTTTTGTTTTCTGATAATAAGAAAAAAATTACATATTGCTAGAATAAATAGAATTTCAATTTTTTTTAATTTCTATTTATAGGTAAATATCAAAAGAAGGCAATAAAGATTTAATAAATAAAGATTTTACCAAAAAACTGTATTTGTACGACATGTTTATTTGTAAATTTTAATCATAGAAGCTATGAAAATTATTTTATTAATAATCAAAGTAATCCAACAAAAAGAACGGACTGTCTATTTTTGTAGTTTAATTATAATTTACGTAATTGAATTATATTAGTTTATAGTAATCTTTGTCTATGCTGTTTTTTATGTACTATATTAAGGTGTTCGAATTCGTAGCTAGTATTTTTGACTTTATTAAATTATTTGTTCTATGCTATAAGATTTAAATTCGAAATTTCGCTACACCAAGAAACGTTAAATATATATGAAAGTGTCCCAAAAAGTTTAACTAAAATTAACAGAACAAATCTTTATTGTAAGCAATAAAAAAAAGAAGGCTTTTTGAATTAATGTTTTTTATTTTTTAAATACTGTTTACCTATTTTTTTTATGTGAATTGTAAAAAAATAATCATCGATTCTTGAAAGAATCGAATGTCATGGAATATATATTTAACTTTTAGACTGTTTTAAAACCTATATAAGACAAATTTGACAGTTTTTTTTTTCTAGATCAAACAGATGAGACTTAGGAGGTTAGGAGATAGTGTTTTTTTCTGGGTTAAACTTATTAAAATTAAGAGTGATATTCCAACCCAGTTTGATGGCATTATTTACACATAATTAAAACAGTAGGATCAGTGCACCAGTTTTTAACGCCGGACAGAATCGACGCCAGTTGTAGGGATTTTGTCTGAGGCTTAATAAATATTTTTAAAAATTAAAAATTATTTTTACATTTTTAGGAATTTTGTATCAATCTTTTTCAATCGAATTATATTTAATTTAGAAAAGGTAGAATTTCAAAATAATAATCACAGCTAATGGAAGAAAGAAGGTCAAATAAAGAAAAAAAATTCATTTAAAGTAGTTATATTTTGTTACAAACATTAAATAGATTGAAATATTATAGAACATTTATAAACAATATATCATTAAACTTTGTTTCGGGGCATAAAATACATAGCATATAATAAACAGTTATTTGATTGGTATAATATAATCATATCCAGATAAGCATTGCTGCCGATAGATACAAACACCTAAGGGGTGGCATGTAGAGGACCACAGTTGGGTCAACAACAAGCTAAAACTAATACTAATTGTAGCATGATCATTCATATACAAATGATATGCACCTAGGTTCGTTTTAAAGCTGCCCTAGCCATTCTACCACATGGTATTTCGTAATACATATATTATCTATACAATATACATATGATAAACACATATAGTTACAATCAGATTGACAAATATGAGGCTTAAGTATACTTATATAGTTTGCGCATAATGGACACTGAGACATCGATATTCAATAATACAATACAAGAGTATTGTAGACTTAAAGCTAATATCATCATACGCTGTGAGCTAGCGTTGCTTCCATATGGAAACGTAGCACTATAAAATCAACAAAAACAATAAAAGTGTATAAAGCAATACGTTGTTGACACAATATTCTGACTATAGCGGCCATTCACTAAGAGTCTACTACCAAATACTAAAGCTAATCTAAATGATAATTATACACATACAGCCCACTTGAGTATATATATTAATAACTATGCACTCATGATGACACGAATCTGCATAGAGGAATAAACGTTCAAATATCCAATATATTATAAATTGCAATGTGTATTATTTTTATTCATTGTGCATTATTCTATTTATTATAAACATTGAATATTATAGTTAGAAACCGAAACATGTACCTACCAATTGGCAACATGTTAGCATAGTCATATAGCACATTTACAAAAATCTGATATATCAAATTTAATAAAAGGAAAATCCGACCAATCATCGGGTTTTTGAGCTTTTCCATCACAGTTCTATTACACCAATTTTATTATTCAATTCTTACTCGCTAGAGGATATTAAACATATTTTATAAATAATATTAATGTTATACGTTACAGTCTATTGTTATGTAAATGTACACCAATAAGCATTGTTATAACATGCTTACTTTTCATAATGTAAAAATTCTTCTCGTGGAATACTTTAATTCAAGATATTCAGTATATTTTATTGGCTATGGATATATTTAAATTTAAGAGTAAATGTTAAGATATGGGATTCATGATTTTTGATAAAGAAAGGATTGGCATTCAAAGGGCAAACCAATACGTAAATAATTATTGAATAAAAATCAAAATGATTGGGCAAAAAATCTTCCCCTTTAATAATAATACAGGTAGGTATGTAAATATATATATTTCCTAATAAATTCAAAACATTTAAGGAGGATACGTCCTATCACATTAATAAGAAAATACGAAACTGTTTTGTTCGACAAATAACAATGAAACTAATCCAATTCCAAAAAAAAAAACATCGATCTTCAATTCTTCTTTTGCCTAAAATATTCGCGGTTCCAATGAAATTACAGCTCGTATAATTGCCACATTACTTTGAATCACGCTGCAGAACTTTTTAACTAATATATGGTATGTTAATATTTTATATTTTGAATCAGGGGAGATGATGAGAGAAGCCCAATTCGAGTGGAAGAAGCTTGAAGTTTATTACATACTAAAGTAAAGTGTAAGGGATACATTCTGATATATTTATGCATGAGAAACCAATAACAAAAGAAAACGTCCAGGAGAAGAAAGTGGATCAATAGTTAAGAGAATATTCCATGTTCATTATAATGATCTTTTTTTTCGAATAATTATGAATTAATAAGTACATAATAATGCCTAATCTATATTATTTTCAGATAATAGGTCTTATTCAAGAAACCTTATTGGTTCACTGGAATCACCTTTCCATGAATCTATAAATCATCCCTCAGAAAAAAGTAGTTTGAAATTTAAACCTCAAACATTAATATCTTATTTCAACAAACTCATTTCTGTGATATATCATTATTTTAGCTCACTCGATAGAGAAAAGTAGTTCTTTTTGTCAGTTTATCAGTGGATTACACGTTTCTTTTCGAATATTCTTTACAGAAACCTGTATCAGTTAGCCAAAACATTTTTATATGTTTTTCATCTAATACATAATTTAGTAATTTTAGACTAAATTATCGAATAGTCTAAATATTTGATAATTAATATACATTTTTACATAGAAAAACTTTTAGTTGAAATAGCCTTGTCATTAACTGGAGTTAGCTTTTAGAGGTTTACGACAGATCTATATTTTATTTAATTTTTTTTTTTGCGTCATGATTTTAATTCTATGCTGCAGAAGTCAAGGTATAATAGAAATGAAAAATAAGATTTAAAAAAAGATACAAAATTGTTATTACCTATTGCATCTATGTTTGTTTTGTTTTAAATGCATAATCAATAATTGTTATTGGTCCGTAGATAAGCTATTCATAATTTAATATTTTCAAAAAAGGCTCTGAAATTGGTGTTTCGATTTTTTTAAATTTCTTTATTTCAAAATCATTAATCTAACTTTATTTGTATTAGGAAAATAATAATAGAAAAAATCAAATTGTTTAAGTCGAAGAATCTATTACCTGATAGCAGAAAGGAGGATAAGTATTTTTGTAGAAATATTTTTATAAAAATTCTTTTTTAATTAGTTTAAACAAAAGCATTTGTTTTTAAACTTGAACCCCCATCATGGAACGCTTTAGTGGGGTCTAATAGAAACTTCCTGAGTTCCATTACTGTTGATTATTTTCCTCCTTTATGACTCATAGTCGAAGGGGTTTTATGAACTTTTCAAAAAGTAATTAAGAAAATATTTCGTCAATTGTTTTTCAAGTGCTGAAGATATAACGTTTTCCAAAGTAGACCTTATTAATTCAGAATTGGATTAACCATCAGTTTCCGTAAAATCAGGTGAGATTGTACAATGTGAGGTAAGAATGGGCCAACATGGAGCAAAGACTCTCTGGTGGATTCTTATATTCCCGTTTAGCACTACGCACTGCTATATTTGTAAAAATCTACAAGTGGCATAACAGTTCTTTAATACCATCTATGGGACTCACAACTGTTTTTAATGTTTCATCACTTTTTTGGAACTTGTGAAAATCATTGTATCTCATTATAGAAGAAATGATTTCATGTATGAGGTTGATTTTATTCACCAGCTGTCTGATAGTACAGTATAATTTCATAATTAACTTTTTAATAGTTTTCATGTTATTACACTTTCATTATAAATATACTATTATTAATATAATATTATAAATTTACTTCATGGAGCGAGGCCACATAATATATATGCAACTGCAATTTATAACTTAAAAAGAATAGGGTTCTCTGTCTGACTGATTAATGTATGTGATTAATCATATTAATGTATGTGAAGTTATTTTTCGCATACGATTTTTAATTATAAGACATTATCATATTTTTATTTAAAATAAAAAAGCTAAAATTATCAGGAAGTGTTCTTGCTTCTAAATAATATGTGTTGGAACACACCTAACTGAATCAATAGCAACTATAAAAGCAAAGAAAGAGTTGCCCAATATTACTCTAATCCGTGGTGCGACATTGTGCCAATAATAAAAAAAATGCTCCTATCTGTTCCAACCACTTCAATCCTTTTTATTTTCCGAAATATAAAGCTAAAACATATATTTATTCCCCACATTAAATCCATTCTGATATGAAAATAAAAAAAGAAATGATATACAAAAACAGGCACAATCTCACCTCATTTTACGATGAAAAATTCTATTCGATTTTTTTGTTTTTCAAATTACAAATGAAACGGCTACTTTACTAAAATATGGTTAATTATAAAATAGTTTTGATATTTACAATCATTAATTATGATAATTACCGATCCATATATTCATATATTCATTTGAGCCTGCATCCCACATACCGCTCATTAAATACAACTAAGTCATACCTCAGAAAATCTACTGGTTCAGAATCGAAGATTAAAACGTATAAATTGAGGTTAAATAAACTAAGATTCATATTTGAAATCAACTTATTACATTTTTTAAAAAAGAAAAGATATTTTTTCATTATTTTTTTTAACCAGTAAAATATTTCATATAAGTATAGAAAAATGCCAATAAAAATGTTTTCCTTTGAGATATCTTCAGCATACCGCAGACCGCAGCTATTTTTTTCGTAAGACTCCTAATGAAATGTCAAAACAGATTTCAACTTCGTCGACTTTAGCCACAAACTTACTTTTTAAGGTGAAAAACAGTTAACTCTGAACATCAGAGAAATAAGCAAAAAAAAAAATATTTGTTGGTTATTAGTATATAAAAAAAAAATTATTCCGAATATGTACAAAAAAGAAAAGCACTCAACAATATTTTAGTAGTTGATATCTACAGAAATCACTTGCTGAGAAGTGAGTAATTGTTTGGAAATTATTATGAATAATTTTATTGATCTGACTGAAGTTGACTTAAGAATATAATGAAAAATATCATTTTTTAAATTAAACAATCTAAGCAGTGTTTTGAAATCTGATTTATTTATTTATAATCCTTAAATTTCTTTCTTGAGACTGGCAA
>NW_027115723.1:363833-365413 GCF_000696795.3 Halyomorpha halys | reverse complement strand
TCCATACAGGCTATTCTGCCCAGGTCAAAACATTTACATCTAATATGTCAAAAATACATTAAAAATCACAGTCAAATTATTTCACTTTTACCACTATTTGTTGTTTCCTTGTATATTGTTTCCTTCTTTATAGTGGTAAAAGTGAAATAATTTGACTGTGATTTTTAATGTATTTTTGACATATTAGATGTAAATGTTTTGACCTGGGCAGAATAGCCTGTATGGAGTTTTTTTAAAAAGGTTAAATGATATGTCTCATAGTAGATTAAGATTGTCCCTGAAGATGGCCGAATTGGCCGAAACGTTGGACGTGTAAATGAAATAAATGTTTTGAGACTATAATTTGGATAGTGTTTTTGAATTATTTAGTAAAAAATCTGATTTATAGTTTTAAGTTGGTTAAGGTATAAATTAAATATAGAAATGTTAATTCATTAGCTCATGAAAGAATCATCTAGATACATACCTATATACATTTATCGTAAATATGACATTATTGTATTTAATGGGCGATACATTAATAGTCACGTATCGGATCTCAGCATTCCGCATCTACCATCTACTAATGAAGCTTAATATCATCTATCATATCTTTTACGACATATATAACAAATAATTAAGTATATGACATACATCTATAATATAATTGAGTATGAAAGATATGCTTCCCAATCATGTTCATCAAACACGAACACTACAGTGACTCGCATCGGGAATTATGTACAGTCACCGCCTCCAAAGCAGGCTCACTCTGCCGACACCTGCCAGAAGGTGAAGTCCCTCACCGGCCCTGCGTTGCTGACGCTGGACCGGGACGACGAAGGCTAGGTGGGCTCATGGACGAGGTGGAGTCAGGAGTTGCCGCTCTCTTGTGCTGTGTAGCCCACTGCTGCCTCTGGGCGCCTTCGTCTGCTAGAGAGGCGTAGGTAACCGCGGAGTCTCTCCTTGGTGGATCTGCAAGTGAAAAAATGCATTCTTATAATAACAATTTATTTATTTTTTTAGTGTATTTTCATAAAAATGCATCTAGTAAATTTGATCCAAGATCATAATGGAGTGATACACGCATGTAGAGAAACTACCCATTGCAGCACTCTAATAATATTTCTACATTAGGTCTCGAGGGCATCTTTTTTCCAGGCGCCTCGGAGAATTGTCAGGGATCGAAGAGGAAGCAAGGTTAGAAACTAGTTGGCTTGGGTGGTCAGAGAGTTTATAATGGAAGGATTTATATCTGGTCCGGACAAAGTCGGATCCATAAAATCGGTCTTTATGGATGATTTTATTTGTAAAAAAGTAAGAAGCATTGAGGATTTTATGAAGGATTTTGGATTGTAAGGTTTGGATGCGAGAGGAATTCGATGGTGAAAGGAGCCCGAATGACTCCGTATGAACAGATAGGCCTTATTATAGTTTTTGGGCTCCCCGCTAACACCTCGTCGGCGATGCTGTACGCACCCAGGAGATATCGAGGACTGGGTCTGATCCGCTGTCAATGGGAAGCTCCACTACAACATTGGTCCATTGCCCAACGACTGTCGAATGTTCCGGATGCTCTATTTCAGTCTATATTCAGTTAC
>NW_027115723.1:356014-362433 GCF_000696795.3 Halyomorpha halys | reverse complement strand
GTAAATATGTCCTATTAAGGATTGATAAGTATGCTGTGTAAGATAGCAACCTAATGTATTTAGGCAGCATATATGAATAAAGTATTTCTCTCTCTCAGTCTTCTGAAATGGATTGGAAGTTTAGACCGTTTTGTCTAGTAAGTGATGTAATAGTTAAAAGACGTGCAGTTTCCTGTGTTTTCAGTCTTCAGTCTGAGTGGATTCCAGGTTAGTAGTTTGTCCAGTTGCAGTCCATGGTAGCGTATCTGTCTAGCAGGGGTAAAATAGAAATAGATAGAAAAATAAATTTAATTAATTAATTGCTCTATATAACTAAAAAAAAATACCATGATGGCAACAAAAATTCGTATATCTTCATAATAGAGTTTATGAAATAGCCGATAGTTAAACTTCCAAGGGTAGCAGTGGTGTAAGAAAGTGAATAGAAAGAAAGTGCGTGTTTCGTTTTATAATTATCTTTATTTTTTCAATATTGACAAGATTCAGGATTTTATTCATTGTGGAATACCCTTAGATGAAACAAACTTGAAGCTCAGGTAATAAGTTATTATCTTCTATAAAAATTTCTAATTTTTTTTATTTACACTAGTGAATATTTTGGCTACACACTCAATTAAAGAAATGTCTCGATAATTAGTTACATTATCCAGATCTCTATTCTTATGCAGTGAATGGATAAAATCCTTGGAATAACTTGAAGGGGCATATTGCTATGTACTAGTAGCAGATTTACTTGGGATGCCAGGATAATCGCTGAAGGCAATTCTCCAAAAATAAGTTAATTAAATGATTCTAAATTGAGTCCTAAAAATTATTATTATAATTGGATTCCTTTCCAAAGACTGTTTGTGTGTTTACCAGTTTACCAATTAAATACCTTTATATTTATAAAATGTTCTTACCATTAATTATATAGTATAATAAAGAGTGGTATATTGGGTTATATAATAGTATATAAACTACATAAAGAAACTAAGTATTTATTTACAATTTGTTATGATTAAAATTATTCAAATGATTCAGATAAAGGTTGCCATAAAATATAAATTATTACATGATTACTTATTAGTTAATTTATACTTATAGCTGCTGATGCCGTGGGATGTAGTGCCGTGGGTGTCTTCTGTTTCATCAGGGATGTCCAGGTCTCCTGGCCTTCGTCTGGTCGAAGTGCATCCTCCTGACTGTGGTCCTCACTCGTCTCACCCTTCCTGTTGAGTGTCTCTTTGCCCTTCTCAATTTCCTCTCTGTATTTTTCTCCCACTTCCCTTTTGGGGCGTTACCTTATTTTTAAATCTCTTCTCTGATTGGTTATCGATGTCCGAAGACTCTCGAGGCAGGCGTCCCCCTCCTCAGGGCCGAGGATGTGTAACAAAAAGTTTGACTTGTCCGGGAAGGGCCTGCACCTGGTTAATTTGATTCTGGTCCCTCGTCACAAACTATCATTTTTGTTAGAACACTTAAAGGTTAGCCAATCTAATTTTCTCAGGGGCCTCTGGTAATGTGACAAACTTAATACAGATGTTTTCATATCCGGGGACGCAGTAAGAGACTCCTGCCCAAACCAGGTATCGGGGACAGATAGCAAAAAACCTTTTTTTGCAATACACGATAAACGTTGCAAAACAACAATAAACGACATATTGTTGAAATCATGGCTAATTCCTCGATACATAGCAATATGTACAGGCGGCATGAAATCCACCAATCCCACTCATTTTTTTTCCTCACCCTCCTTTTATCGTCTCTGATACAAAACATACCTTGCACAACCGTTGATCTAGTTACAGTACTTCCTTTCAAAGTGCATCCCTGACCCTTCATTGGTTGTAGCGGTACAGATTTATTTATTATTTGAAGATAGTGAAATGGTGTGCATAGTTGCCTACTACTATCACTCTCCGTAGTAGGCTTACTTATTTTAACTTTAGAACATTCACTTTTACCAAGTAATGCTCTACAGACGACACATCACAATCTCTCAGAGAAGATAATTATACCAAAAATAATCAAAAATCCTTTCAAGCACGTCTCGCTCCCGAAATCTCATAATTAGGCCCGATGTTATCTTACCTTTATAACATTCACTAATGATAAGTATACTAGTTTAAAAAAAAAAGAATAGAAAGTCGAGCAACATTGAAAAAGTAGCTAAAGCTGAAAATCAGAGTGAATACCAATTTAGACAAAGGTTGATGTTTTCAGTTACCAGACCACTTCTAATAAAAAAATTATTTCAATATTTCTTGGTATTTTGGAATTTATCAAAAATAATTTAGTCTTTATAAATTGTCTCTGTAAAATCTGTAAAATTTATTACTAGTTTAGAATTAGTATATTCATTAATTGAGGGACTAAATAAATCTGAAAAAAATAAGTGATTAATTTCAATAATCCAGTTATCTGGTGTTTATCCCTAAAAATATTTGGAGAAGCTATAAAAATTTGCTTATGGGTAATGCTGATTATGAATCTCAATTTTTTAGCAAAAATTTTATCAGGAAATATTAAAAATGTATAGTTTCTTTTCGGTTTTTCATTCATAGCAAAAAAATTACTCATTCGTTAGTAGGATCCTCCTATCCCTCAATTTTTTACCGTATAATGTTTTATGCTCGCTAAACTCGTGTGAACAGTTTTTCCTTAATTGTTTGGTGGAGACTAACTTTAATATTTTAAAATTAATTTTCTTCGTTTCTAAAGTTGCTACTGACATGAAACTAAGTTTTTCCGGGAACTAATTCTCATAATTGCACGTTCTTATGAAATTGATCTCATTAAAAGTTGCTCGAGGAACTCATCTATAAAATTTATAAATTTCCTTTTATAAATTATAAATTTAATCTTTCTGTACTTTCACACGTGTGGCAAACAATACATAAACTTGTGTATATTAATTTGATATAAAATTCTATTAGCCTCGATGCCTCTAATGCTAAGTTTAAAACTTTATAATATTTAATATAAAATGTATTTCAAAGAAATATTTGTTTTGATATGATCACCATCCTTAACTTTGGACTATACATGCCTGTTCCACACACATGATGAGTAAATGACTAATTGCAATTCAGTATTAACTGAATAACATGTTGGACTCTTATAATATCAATATTTAATTTTGCAAGAATAAACATCATAAATTAGTAAAATCTCTCTAATTTATGGGATTATAAATAACTAAAAGCAAATGATGCCATAAATTATGAATACTGAATCAAACCTAGCTCCCTGCAATCACATCTTGCCTGCAAGAGGTTTACTTTCAAAATGGATTAGTTGACAAAAGTTCTAGCTGCTATAATACAGTGATGACTAAGCTAATGGAAAAAGTTTTCAACAGCTTCTAAATTGAATTGAGGAGTTTGAGATGGCAGATGCTTGAAGCTTTTCACAAAAACATCTGAGCTCCGTTGGAATAAGTATGCTCTGAGGCGCAATAGGGATATGGGTTTGCTGGTTTAAAGGATATTATAAAGGATTTTGATTTTTTTTATCGATTATTTACAACTGCATAAAAGTATATACTACAAGTAAATTTGCTGTAGCCGATATAATGACATGATACAGTCATGTGGAGGATCTACCTATTGATAAAACTGCAATAAAGATCTCGAGGTCATCTTCTTTTCAGACGCAGGATTATTAGGTAATGAAGGAGATGCCAGGTTAAAAACAAGTGGGTTTGGGTGGTTGGGAAGTTTATCATGGAAGGATTAGTATCTGGTTGTGGCCAAATCTGAGACATGAGATCCTGATGGATAACTTACTTGTGACAAAGTAAGGAACATTAAGGATTCTGGACTGTAAGGTTTGGATTCAGGAGGAATTCGACGGTTAAGCCCAAAGCTCAACTCTGTATTTCCAAATAGGCCTTATAATGGCATGTAGATCAGTCTTTTGTAATGAATTGGTAAATTAGACCGTTTGTTTAGTAAGTGTTGTAACAGTCGGAATCGACGTTTGTTCAGATGTAGTCCTAAGTAACGGATCTGTTTTTTGATTTTTTAAATTAAGTCAGAAAAATGGCATATATTGTAAGTAGAAAGGAATGTGTTTACGATTTTATTTTAATTATCATTATTATTTAGGAATTTTCCTTATTCTTGGCTTTCATCGGAAATAGTACCTACTGGACCTAGGTCATGGGTATTTCTAGGAACATTTTACTTTTTAATGTTGATAAATTTCCGCAGTCAGGAGCAAGTCATATCCAAGTCATTAATGCTTCCCAGTGTCGTCTTCTGAATCAAATTATAGGTAAAGATAATGAACTGTAGCACCATGACTTTGTCAAGTTTATATAATTGTTTTAGTTCCTCATCTAGGTCCCGATATTTATTATTTTGGGACCTCATGAAGGTAATATTTGTATATTTTTTATCCTTGAGATGAGAAAACTATTTATGAAGAACAAGAAAAAAGTATTATATTCTATTAAATGATTTTTATTTACTAAAAACTAAAATAAATATAATGAAGATTTTATGTAAAGTAGGTCAACATTTTTTTATTCGTGTTTAGCGTCGTCTCAAACCATCAAATACCACTTTTAATTTTTATTTCAATTAAAAAATTAAAAAACTTTTCACTTGATTTATTTGAAGGGTGTTTTTTCCCGGTGACCATTGTTCATACAATAAATGATTACTTCTCCATTAATATAAGCTTTGGATAACTGAATGTCTCTTCTTTTAACCTAGATTAACAAAACTTAGATTTAATGCCCTTATAAAAGTGAAAGTTTCGAATAAAAAAAACTTTTCAAGCGTTTTTATTTTATATCTGTAGTTCTAATTAATTTAATTAGATCCGGTTTGCAATATATACATCATTAAATCACTGCCAATTTTTTTGAAGATTGGTTGAGCGATGTTGAAGTAAATTCTTTTTTTTTTTCAAAAGATAATAAGCCAGTGTAAAAAGACTATAATTTTGAACAGAAAAAATTTATTTTCCGATTTATTTGAAAATTCTTATTTATGGGGTTTCCAGAGGTCCTATAAACGAACATCGATGGGTCTATCAACATAACGATTAAATAAATTATCACAATGAATAAAATAAATCGACTAAATTAATTCAGTATTGACGATTATACTATTATAGGGAAATTAGCTGTAACAATTTTTGTTGATATCATCACTGTCATATCACTTCATCTATATATTAATTGATATCAATGTTTCAATAGTTTAATTAATTTTATTAATTAAGTATATAAATCCTCAAATAAAGCAATACCGAAGCATTGCCGGGTTTGCTCGAAATCGATATAAAAACCAGTTTATTTCAAAAAGAAATAAAAAATTATTCAGGGTTCAAACACAGTTAAAATATACTTACGAAACCCTTTTAGCAATATATGGTTGACATTTTTAGTTTTAATGAGTTTGAGCTCTCAACTTATGACGCAGGTACGATGAGACGATGAGCACTCTAACGGCCGAGCCACTAACTCAATTAACTCCTCACTTCTCTCACAGTTCAATCAGTGGTCCTCACTTAATCATATCCTTTTACTGGGGCAAATGAGGCAACTATGTTAGGTTTGTGGTTTGAGGCATTGCGGTTAAGTTTATGGACCCCACAAACCCCTGACCCTTTGTTAGTGGTAGTATGATCTAATTGTGAGCATATCCCCATCCTCTCCACTTAGGAGGTATTTAAATATTTTTGAATGTTTCCTGGTTGATTATTTCGGTTCCTCACCGTCTTTTAGTTTTCTTAGAGTGTAGTTTGGTTTTGTTTCCAAATATGGGAGGGAATTTTGTTAAGGATTACTTCCGTGGCTGCTGTGAGGAATGTTCTAATACCTCACTTGTATCCAGATAGGTCAACCTTTGAACTTTCACAACTCTTGTATACGTGTCTTTGTTTTATTAATCCGGCTACCAGGTTTATACACAGGTTTTTCTAGATAAAATGACCCAATCATACTTTTGGGTATATTGCCACATTTAATTTTGCAGGTCCGCACAGAACTATTACTTAAATCTTCCTATGATTTTGCTTATTAGATAATTGCAAGTTAGTTTTTGGTCTAGGATTATCTAAATATTTAACACCATTAGTTATTTTAATATCATTTCCTTCCAGTGTAAAGTGTTCTAAATAAAGTTTCATATTTCAGATGAAGGGTACAATAATGATTTAGTGCTTGATATTCAGCACAATGTCTAAGTAATTGTCAAAACACTTTTGATAATTTCTAATAATATTATTTTCTGTTTGTATCATATTGTTACTATATTTAATTCATCAGCATACCCTATAATACCATAAAATCTCTGTGGTTAGTTCATTTAGAAACTGTTAACTGCAAAATTCCACAAAGGAAGTAAGTAGAGCCTCCACCTTACGTCAACGAACACCCTTAATTTTTACCTATTTTGTGGCTGTAGTTCTTCTATTTTGAT
>NW_027115723.1:334814-355964 GCF_000696795.3 Halyomorpha halys | reverse complement strand
TATTATATATATATTTCTATATTTCTATACAAAGTACTGTCCCTCTGACCCTTCAAAGGAACAGATTTAATCAAATTCTTCTATTTATCTGGATATATCTGGTACAACAGATAGTAACTAAACTAAAACATTTTTTTTTGGTCTTTGATAAGCCTTTATGTATTCGGGGTTTTCGAGGAATGACAAAGTGTTCCTCAAAGGTATACCTTAATTAAAGCCCACACACATCTATAGAGGAAATACGTGTGTTTATCATGATAAATAGCTGATATTAGTGATATTTTTTCCTTCTAGGGAACAAAAGCCTTGTGTCGCAGGATCCTAGATGGAAAAGGATAACATGAAATCATGTCGCTCCACAGAGCGGGGAGGAGTTAGTTGTTGTTGTTGTTGTCTGGGGCTTTAGGGCGTAAAACCCAGAGGTCATCAACGCCCATGTTTCGTCCTTTATATTCTATTTCACTTTAAATAATTTCGAAAAAAAATTTAAATAATTACTTCTGTTGGTATTTTTTATTACGTATAACAGATTTTCTGGTTTAAATCTTATTCAAAAGGCCATTCCTTTTTAAGAAAACTAAGACCATTTCCACGTTCTTCTGGTCATCACTCAGAGCATCCGATACACTCGGTCCTACTCCCAATCTACTCAAGTTCGCAGAATAAAAATGACATTTCTCAAATATGTGACTGATCGTAAGTACACTGTTGCAGTATTGACATTTTGGCGGTGGCTGCTTACTGATCAGATATCTATGAGTTAAACTCGTATGACCTATTCTCAATCTGACAATAGCTACCTTCTCCCTGCGATTGGAACGGTTTGATGTGGTCCATGGTTTAGTTGTTTTTTAAATATTTTTTAATTTGCTTGGCGGGCTTTCATCCCACATGGCTTGCCAACTAGATAATATCTCATTTTTTATTGGAAGACTTATTTCTTGTGGTGTCAGAATTGCCATGCCCTGACCTGGAAGAGCAAGTGCTAGGAGTTAGTTTAAAAAATTCAAAGAACTGCTCCCTAGGCTTATGTTCATCATTTTGTAATAAAACAGTTTAGTGATAATATTACATCATATATAAAATACAGTAATATACTTACATCACCTTTTTATTAAAGTAATATTTGTTACCAAATTTGAGAAATTCCAGAAATTAACGTAGAGCTGAGATTTTCCCTGTTTCTTTTCATAAGACGTTTCCTAATTTTAATTCATATTTGTGTTCCTTCTCTTTTAATTAGTTTTATGATAACCTTATTACATGATAAGTTCTTTCATGTACATATTCATGAAAATGCACTTTTTTTTATATCCAGATTTCAAGATTGAAAAGAAGCATTTCATTGCCAAAGCAAGTCGGGATAAGTAAATATAGAGCACATATTAAAACAAAGAATAACAACTAAAGTTAAGTTATCAGTTCTTGACGCTGAAGAAAAGGTTGAACCATAGAGTTAAGCTTTCGTGGATAATTGGTTAGTAGAGATGCATATCCCACGTAAGTAACTGGAATATCATTTCCGACCTATGTTGGAGCAAATATTCTGCTGTGGTTAAGCTTCTGTATCTGTGTTTGAGCTTCGGCTCTAGATTACTAAAGCTTCTCTAATTGCGTACAATGTCACTGAGGATTTGACATTCCTTGTAGAATGAGTGTTACATGATCACCAACAGTAGGAAATATTTCACTAGTGTCTGCTTTCACTTCAACTAAATTAAGTTCTCACAGGTCGTACCTCTGATATTTCTGAATTTAGAAAATTTCTTTATTTAGAGCAACCATAAAATGACTAAAATTTATTTTAAGATTTTATTTATCTTAATGTTCCATTTGTAACCGATTTAGCCCAAACCAGATATCAATCCTTCCATTACAAACTCCCTAACCACTCAAACCCATTAGTTTCAAATCTTGCTTCCTCTTTTATTCCGGACAATCCTCCGAGGCGTCTGAAAAGTAGATGGTCTCGAGACCTTATATTGTAAAAATGTTTTTAGAGTCCTACCATTGGGTAGTTTCTCTACATGCTTGTACCATACCATTATGATTTCCTCAAAGTTACTTGATGTATTTATGTACAGTTGTAAATCAATATATAAATTTAAAAAAAAAAAAAAAAAAAATTCATACTACATATTTACCTGTTGTATTATTTTGTACAGTTGTAAATTACAATAAATAAATAATAAAAAAAAAAAAATTTTATATGTTGTTCATAATTTTGACGAAAATTGTAGATGAAGTACTTTGTACTCTGGTAGATAAGTAAAACATAAATAACAAAGTAACTTATTTGAGAATATTCAAATCTCGCCTTATGTATCTCGCCTTTCTACCCCCCTCCCCTCCATTAGTCCTTATTTATGTATATATATATTTTTTAAACATTTTAATATTGCCAAAACACGGCCCGAATTATAAATATTATGGTCACGTAAGTACTCAGAAGAATAATTAATGTTATATAATGAGTTCTCATGCTACAAGAAAATAGTATGTGAAATTCTTTTCTACAAAAAAGAAATTAATAACTTAATGCTATTTATACGTGTTTAACTTATTTATTATATGTTATTTATGTAATTTTATTTATTTCTAGTTTTTAACTTATTTATAGGATTTTAAATTAGCTTATACGACTATTATTTTATTTTTAGTTCTTTCTAATTGGGTATTTTTCTTGGGTCCATAGAAAATTCTAGATGAATAGGAGGAGAATAGAGAGAATTAAAAATATACGATTAGGATGAAAAGAAAAGAAAAAAAAAGAATACAACTTGATAATTAAGGGACAAATGCTGGATAACAATTAATTAATTATAGTTTTAAAAAGAAAAAAAAAACAAGGGAAATCTATAAAGATATAATGAAAAAAGGTAAAAAATATAACTTCGTTGATTACTTATGTTAATATTTATATTTTATCATAGGACTGATTTGTATGCCGTGTACTTGGAGCATTCCACTATATTGGGACAGCATAGCTTATCATTAAATAAATAATTTCTCTCTAATGCATACACATTATTGTTTGTTAGGAGATGGGCACAATGGACAAGATTTTCCATAGCAGATAATAAAGTGGAGAACGTGGTAATAAAGCCACGGTATCACACTTTTTATAAAATAATTTAATTAAAAACGGGAAACGCATTTACTTATGTGGGGATATATGTTTTTTTTAGATAAATGAAAGAAATATTTAATAATTTTTATACATTTCTCTTTACTAATCAAGACTATTCAATAAATCTTAGAGACATTGATCAATTAGAATAGTATTATACTATATATTAATTTTTTGTTTGAGAGCAGGTAATTTAAATTAAACCATAAATACCATTAAATCGTTATCGCACACTTAGTATTTATATCGATTTTTCATTCAAAAAATTCCATCAATTCAAATCCTCTATTCGTTCCCGCAATACCCGTTCACGGTCTTCAGATTTATACACCAGGGCCCATCGAACCGCTGCTTTCGATAGATCGTTCATTATCCGAGCTTCATCCTTATGGAACTCCATCCCTTTCAACATCCCTCGCTCCAATACCCTCCCTACCTTTAAATCCCGCCTGTTCAATCATTTCTTATCCATTCAGACCCCATAAAATTGTAAATTAATATAATTGTAAATATGTATGTTAACTATTATATTTATTTAATTATTTTTACATCGTTTTATTTTCTATTTTTTATTTATTCATTTTTTTTTTATTGTTCTATATAATTTTTTTATTGTTTTATATAACTGATAAAAGTGAGAAAGTAACCTATAATTATTTTTTTAATGACTGTTTATATTTCCTTATATTTTTGTTTAAGTATCTCTGAGGCTTCTCAGCCCTCATCTATTGATTTCTCTGTATTATTCTAAAGAGACTCGTCCCAGAATAAATAAAGTATTATTATTATATTTTTTTAACGTTTCAGCCCTCAGGCCATTATTAAGGAGAACAATTGATTTGTATTCAAAATTATAGCATTTAACATTTTTTTCTATCACAGGCTACTATGCCCAAGTCTTTTATAAATATTAATATTTTTATTTCATCATACTAATTATTTAAAAAATTTCTTATTTGCACAATATACAAGTTGTCAAACGAAAAGTAGGACTTTGATAATACTCTAAGATGGTACATTGTGTAAATAATACAATCTTTAAAAAACGAAAATGATAGAATAAGATATAAATGTTTATGAAAAAAATTTAAATAATTAGAAAGATCAATTATCTTCGGAGGGGCATCTACTGGTCTAGAGTTGAGACCCATGAATTGCTTCATAAGATTTATCTTTGGGTTTCTCAGGCGCTCTCATGTCTCCCCCTTTGGTATTCCGAGTCGAAGCGGCTCAATCCAACCTCCCGAAGGCAATACCTCCTTGGTATTTTCCTATTCCAAATTTTTAAATTAAAAAAACCGACCTATATACTTTATCTCCTCATTCTGGGATCACCCATCCATTTATTAAACATCAGAACTTAACTAATCAATTTATATATACCCGCCCATAGAACCGCATAGAACCCAACCCTCCTTCAAGCAAATTTTCGTGAATGATGCAACCTCCTTCTGGAATTCTCTTCTTATCTCAATTCGTCAATCCTCTTCCATCATTTCCTTTAAATAACACCTATTTATTCCCCTACCACATAAACAAACTTCTACATCACAGTGAACCATGTATACAGCCATTATTTATTACTATTTTTTTTAATAAGTTATTTATTGATATTTACAACTGTATGCATATATACACATCAAGTAAATTTGCTGTAAGTGATATAATGACATGATAAAAACATGTGGAGAATCTACCCATAGATAGAACTCCAAAAACATTTCTAAAAGAGAAGATATCGAGGCCATCTTCTTTTCAGACGTCTAGGAGGATTATTAGGTAGTGAAGGAGAAGCCAGGTTAGAAACGAGTTGGTTTATCACTATTATAAATTATAATTCAATTTGAGGTTTTTATGTTATATCAACAAGTACGCTGAAATTTTTTAAATGTCTGCTAGACAATTACCTTTAATTTTTGAACAGTGTATTTTTTCTTAGGGGACATTTGTCCAAGAATAAAATTATTTTTTATTTTCTCACCAATAGTTTTCCTTGAGATGTCCTGAGGGCCAAACGTTGAGAAAAAATAATAAATAAAAAAGTAAGAGATGAAGATCAAAAGATATTTGACATAAATCAAGCCTTTACATGTTGTATCTTGCAATAATCATTATCTATAATTTATTAAATAGTAAAAAAAAAAAAAAAAAAAAGATTTTTTTATTATCTAGTCTCATCAGAAAGGCTTTTTGCACGGCTATATATTGAGGACTTTGGTATTCTTTTTTCGTCATTAAAAACATTTTATTCCAGTAAAAGCAATAACAACAAAAGGACTAGCCAATAACAATCTTAATGCATGCCATGGTATCAAATTAACATTGTGGGTTTTTTTCTTAAATTAAAAAGATAAGAATAAAGACTTTGAATTATCCGTATTTAGGATCAATGATTGTAAATATGTTCTCAAATTTATATTTTAGTACATTACAATATATAAGCTGAACTAACAATATCGATGACAGCTAATTACTACTAATAATTCAATTAAAACTCTAAACAAGTTATTTTTGTATTTAATTGGAGCTATAAATGGCTCTTAATGTATTTTAAACTTTTAGCATGGCATACAGGTAGAAATACCTTGTTACCTAACAAGCACAAAGGTTTCACGTGAACTAATGGGTTTGCTATAACTTTTAAAAGGTGCACCAGGGAGTGGGCTGGAAAACTGGGTTAACTTCTAGCATCCACGCCGATCTATTTATATAACACTGTTTCAAAACTTTATTACACTAAACCACAAACTGAAAGAATAGATCATATCTATAATTATTAAAAGATAAAAAAAAACTATGAAACATCGACCCAAAAAAAACACTCAAGTTGTTAATAATACTATTTTCCATCATCCCCTCTCTACCCATTTTATTTGTTCATGTTTTTTTTTTTCTATTAGTTGTTTTAATTTTTTTTTTCATCAAAAGCCTGTTCTGTTAAGTGTTCTAGAAAATTGGAACGACCATAATATTTTTACATAATTGAACCAAAAAAGTGGAATAAATAAAGAATTTGTAATTTCATTTTTATTTTCGTTTACATTGAAAAAATATATGTACAATCAACTGTGAGCACAGATAAGACCTACTTAATTTATAATCAGCGAAACTTCATTTCTCAAATTTGTTTTATTCAGGCTTTGGTAATACTTTACTCGAGTAGCTACTTAATCATTGTCTTGAGGATCTATATCAGACCATCATTTTTGGACAGTGGGTAGGAGAAGAGAGCCTCACAAGACCTGAATAAATTTTTGAAAAAAAGAATCATCTTTGAAAGCTATTGGACAAACATAAAAAAATTAAATATAATCCATATTAAAAAAAAAAAAAACAGAACAATAATGGTACTAGATTTTTTGCGGTATGCCCATTTTTAATTGTCATTTATAGAGACTAACATGCATCAGTCATCCAATTTATATTTTTATGTAATATTTCACAATTCTCCTGGTTCATAGGATACTGAAGAGGACAACTTTATTCCGGCCCCGAGGCTCAAGGGGTTCGTTTTTTTTTTTTTTCCCCTATGATATTTCTGGGAATTCAAAAAGTATTTAAAAATTTAAACCTGCATCGCTATAACCCATGGATGTTCAGGGGTACATTACTGTTATTAGACCAACGGATGTGTAAGGAAGCGATTCCTTGCCTTACAAATCAAAGTACCTTACCACTCAGCTACCCACTCCCACTACATAAACTATTAATAACCATAATTACACAGATTTGTAAAAAACACATTTTATCAACTAAATGGGGTATTATTGCTTAATAATAAGCTTTTTTATAAAAAAAAAAAAAAATAATATAAAAATAAATCACTGTTTCATTATCACTAACGCTTCGAACATAATTTTTGAAACGTTTACCTACCTTGAGCCTCTTTGGATAGGATAGTGACACAAAACATATGTGTGCATTCCATGAGGTCCATGATTTAAGGTAACACTGAGAATTTGTAGTAACAAACGGTACTTATAAAAACAATTAATTTAAAAACGGTGCTAAAACTGTAATGTACTCGGGCTTATGTGGAGATTTTAAACTTGGGAGAGTAAAATATTAAGGGTGCACATACTTTTAAGTAGGCAACTATTCATTTCTAAGGAGTTTTTTTTACCTACTCCTACTGGGCCTTTCACGCTAAATAAAACATAAAATTATATTTATAATATTAAAAAAATATATTTTTTAATATCTATTCTCATGTAAGCAAGTTAAAATATATAAGAAATAGTAAAATAAATTTATCCATTTCTTTCTTTTACAGTTTCTAAAAAAAGAAAATGGTTATTTTTTTTTTTATTTATTGTTTTTTATTTCAAACCAATAAAAAAAAAGTATGTGATGGTGAAAAATAGAGAATATTTGAGGAATTAGCACACATTAAATCAAATAATTTAACAAAAATATCCTATACAGGTTTTACGTTGCAGACTAGTGTTACGCAATAAGAAGAGGAAAAAAAACTTTAATTCTACGATAGATTTATTATTCTATGGAGATATATTTGTGAGGAATCATATCTCATTCGTATTGCGTTTCACCCTGCTTGCGTTGCTTCTTTCAGTATTAGTTTAGCCTTTACTTCTTATAAGTTACCAGCTTACCCGGCAATGCTTGAAGACATATATGGATTGAACACAATAGACAGTTTGATCTATATTATTGTATTTAGTTACAATTAACCATTTATATACGCTTCATTATTATGATTTGGTAACACTAATTAAACCAATATATGCGATAAAAAACGAAAAATAAATTTGTACTGTTTGTCATACCGAGTGAACTACCGTAGTGTGATTAAAGATTTTATAATAAACAAAGTTAATATTCGGTACCTCAGGAAACCCTTAAATACGAATTTTGGAAGAAATCAGAAAATAAAATTTATTAACGTGGAAATCGGAAAAAATTGTAGAGGCGTTATGAACGATTATATGAAAAATAGTTGCCAAAAAAAAACAACTCAAATAAATCAAAGTGAAAATTTACCAATTTGTAATTTCCTTGCAAAATGGTCATTACCAGTATGAGACGACACTGAAAACTAATATGATTTGCTCTCACTAAAAAAAATATTTGCTGACCTATTTTACCCCAAGCTGTATGTTTTTTTCGTAAGTATAATTTAGCTAAATATATAATATAATATAAATAAATCAAATGGTATACTTGTTTAGTCTCAACACTTTTTATTATATTAATAGTCCAACGTTTCGGCCTCTATTCTCAAGGACAATCTAAATATTTAACAACTTAATATATTTTTATTTGTAACAATTATAACAACAACATTATTACTAATAATATAACATACTTTCAAATATAAATTCTAAAAATATAAAATCAAACAATGTTTTGCAGACTATACTGCCAAGGTCATTAATTATAAGTCAAAATAACCCTATGAAAAAGTCAATTAATAATATTGTTTTCTTATTTTTGGAAGGAGACGTATAGATTGTTATAAAATAACAGTAGAGAAAATCTATACTTTCTAAGCTACGCTTCAAAAACGTTTAATTTTGTTCATAACTTTTTTTTTCCTGAAAATTTGGTGAGTTAAATATCTTTAAAGCTTCTTATGGCGAAACATTTAAAAGAAAACAGCACGTAAATAGGTCCAGTAATTCTAAAGTTTATTTTGAACAAAGATTTATTTATTGTATATATGAATAAAATACACATATATATTTATATAATATAATATATAATAAAATAGTAAAATATAGCATCTAAAGAGAAGAGAAGAGAAAGAAATTTATTCATTCATGCTGCCCAAATACGTCGGGTTGCTACATTACACAGCATACTGATCAATCCGTGATCGGTCATATATAAATTACATATTTTTATATGATACAATATAATAGAAAGATAATATTTTTTTTCCACAGTCTTCTTTTACAATTAATACCAGTCTACAAACTAAATATAATATAAGATATTTTTTCCTTGTTCTAAATTCTGGCAGGCTATTTTTGTACAATTATTCATATTCGATTATAATTTTAAAAAAAAATTTGATTTGGAAATAAACATTTAGTGATTAATATTTCTAGAGCAAAATATTTCTGAGATGGCAGAAAAAAAAAAGTTTATGGATCGGGAGAAGCGTTGCCTATAATATTGCCTCGGTAATATTTATATCACATACAAAACGTTATTGAACCATATGGACGAAACGCATTCCACTTCTTCGGTCCACTGGAACCCTGAAACAACCCCCAGCGCATTAAACTCAGAGGGAAAATGAACTAAATTTATGGTCCATTGAATTAAGAATAAGTGATTTATCCGGCCATTGTTCACTGAGCCCAAGTTAGCAAGCCATTCTTACAGTAGCCAAATGACCAGGCTAATGGAGGGTTGCAATTTGGGGCCTCTGGTCAACTCAATGACTCTCAGTGGGATTTTTTAAGCACAACTTTTTCTTAGAAAATTTACTGAGATTCTTCACTTGCGTTTTATTCTATTTTTAGATTATATACTTTAAACGTAAAATAAATAAAAAAAGGTTTGCTTGACTGCTATTTACGTATTAGTAATATCCAAAACTTATATAAAGATCATTTTAGAGGCAAGAAGAAAATAAATGAATATTACTGGAAAACAAAATTAAAAAAAAAAAAACTAATAATAATCAACTTATGGGGTAGGATAAAATAGTATAGCAATATGTGAAGGTAGAATGGGAGACTATAGGCAAGTGGATGATTGTAAACTTCAAAACTAAAAACTAATGTTCATATAGGTAGTGATCTTATTATTTTTTTTTATATATATAAAAAGGAGGTATGTCTCAAACACTGTTTAAGTTAGCCGATTCCGAATTAAAGCATAGTAAACTAGAAAACATTTCCTTCATAAAATAAGCAGTATTTGTCCTTGTTACAGATAAAATCAGGATGCTTTCAAGAGGATGAATAACGCAAAGTTGTGTTTTTTATAAAATCATAAACTATTCACGAATTAGTTTTATAATCCTGTTCTGTTTATAAGGACTACGAATTTCCTACTTTTAGAATAAGTGAATTGTTCAAACAAGCATATATCCATGTTAACTAAAATTAAGTCTATCAAAGTATAAGCTGAGTTTTGTAAACGAATTATGTGATATAGAATTCTGTCACTTTAAAGCACTAAGATTTCCAGCATAAATACTATACAAAATAATAGAATGCAGTTTTGATTTTTTTCTTTAAATAAAAGATTTTTGAAATTGTTTTAATTATAATAAGAAATGGGCCCTTAATCTTGTTGGCTGAGGTATGATTTTGTTCTGGATGATTTATTTTGTTATTAATTTGATTGATTTATTATAACTTTCTAAATCTTAAAAGTTCACTCATTTAACTTTTATTTATCTTATTAAGTTTATTGGAGATGTACATATATTATTTTATCATTGAAATTATACAATTTATTTTATATCCTATTTTTGTTGTATTAAATTTTCATTATTATTTTAAAATGTTTATGCGTAAAGCTGCATGCATCAAGCCGGAAAGCAATGGCCCAAGATAAGCAAGCGTGAAGAACGCCAGTTCGGGCGGCCAAAGATTTACAAGACTTGTATAACCAACAGAATATATTTATATATATACTAGTTATAAATTTTTTTATTTTGTGTGAAAAACTAACATTAAATACTTTTTTTATATGTAGTAAGTGTATAGGTTTCAATACCTTAACTTTAAATGCTAGGCACTGAATTTTTGTTGAATCTGCTGGCTGATAGTTCTAGTTTTAATGGACTTGAAAAATTTAATTGAAAATGGAAAAATAAAAGACAAATAAATACATTATAAAAAAAGAAGATTTTCATTGAATAAATTACAGGAGTTTTGGGGGTATTTCCAAAATTAAAACATTGGATTAGACGGTTAGTAAATTTTGAATTATTCTATTAAGGATGGCGATGATGATGGTGAGATGCTTCGTAGTGGGTGCAGTATGCAAGAAAAAGTTGAATTTCGCTTAGTGGTTAGAGGCCCGCTACATCCTTATCTTGCCTATAAATTTCCTCACCTCTTCTTTCTCTTGACGGAGAACAGCTTCTAGGAAGTCTACTCACTCACTATGGTATACATTTTCAACCAAAAAGACGTAAAAAAATACCCTTAATCCAGGTGTCTTCCTTGTTCTCAAGGACACTGCACACTGAGGTCGCTGGGGAAGCAGTCATCTCTAGAGGCCGCCCAATGGAGCTAATAATTGCACTTTTTAGATGATAAGTTTAAATGTTTAAAATAATAGTACTTTGAAACGTTAGAGTATCACATCACTATTTTTTTTTTTTTTTTTTTTTACAGAATTGGAAGTAATTATGATTTTATTCAGAAACATGCCAAAACTAATTTTAAATTATTTTAGTCAAACGAAGGGTTTTTCTACCCTGCAAGGCATACAAAATAGAGTTGTTTTTTTTTTGCAAAATTCATTTCTTAAATCCCAATGATACGTCACGGTTGTATTCTATGCAAATGAGCACAAAAGAGAAAGTAACTGCCACATTTAAACGAAAATTAATTTTTGAATAGAAATTTGAAATGAATTAATTAAATGGATGAGGTTAGCTTGATACAAATAGATCTGAATCTGCCTGACTCCAGGAAGGTAAGATAATTTGTGTCAAGAGGAACATGGATGTATAAGAGCGCCACTGGACAAAAGACAGAGGAGCTATTCATTGGCAGCCCCCCTCCCCCCACTTGAGTCCTAGCTGTCATTGCCAGGTGACGACCGATCATGTCGCTAATTACCTCAAGGATTCAGCTTTAATAAATTTCATTTCCAGTCTCTTAGGTAACTGCTTCGGCTCAAGTCGCTCTCTTGGAGCTAACTTTAATGAATATTGATTATGATGTAATATAGTTAAAACTGGGGACTGAGTTCATAACGAAGTTTTTGATATTTTTTAACTGGATTAACAATTAAGAATTTAGATAGATAACCGTTTAATATTGATGTTCATGAGCTATGTCACTTAGAATCGTTACATTTGAATGTAATTGGGGATAAACGTGACCTAATTATATGAGGAAGTGTCTAAAAAGAAGCTGAATGAGAGATCTTTCGTGAATCATGTTATTGGAACCAAGATGAAGGAAAATGTTTTGCTAGTTGTATTACTTCCAGGAACAACTCATTATAAAAACTGGAACTGCAGTACTCATAGTTCCCTCTCCATATCATTATTGACATCCAATAAGAGTCCTTTTAACTTCAATATTTTCTTTATACCTGCAAAGTATATCATACTTATAAGCATAAGTATTAAGCAATGCTCCTAGCACTCATCCAAGATGCATCATACTTAGTATGGCTTCATAGTTGCAGGCGAGTGCTTGAACATTGTCTCTTAAAGCTTTATAAAAATTAATACATTACATTAGTTTTCGTAACTACCCTTAAAACGTATACATTAAGAAATAGAAACAAACACTAAATAAAATTATTTTTTATTATTTATTTATTTATTGCTATTTACAACTGTACATTATAATAAATTTAGTTTAGTTATAATTATAATTAAACTTAGTTATAATGGAGTGTTACAGGTGTGTAGAGTGCTACCCATTGGTAGCACTCTAATGACGTTATACATTAGCAGATCTCATGGCCATCTTCTTTTCAGGCGCCTCGGAGGATTGTCAGGAATGGAAGAAGAAGCAAGGTTAGAAACTTGTGATTTTGGGTGGTTAGGGAGTTTGTAATCGAAGGAATGATATCTGGTTCGGGCTAGATCGGTTACATTTGGAACATTAAGGTCTTTATGTATGATTTTATTTGTGACAAAGTAAGGAGCATTGAGGATTGTGGATTGTATGGATAAGAGAGGAATTTGAAGGTTTAGTGGAGTCCCAAGGCTCAACTTCGTATGTCCAGATTGTATGTTTTTTTTCGAAAAATCAATTATTAAATATTTTATTTCGTCCCAGGTACGAACCTATCCCTTGCCTTGAAAAACTTTCTACACTTTAGAAAGAAACTTTCTACACTAACTTTATTCAACATTAAAGCAGTCAAAATATTCCGACTATTCCGCAATGGCGCTGGGGCGCACTGTAAAAATGATCAAGACACTAAATGTTCAAAAAAGGCTATTTATTCAGAAAAATTCATATTTAGTCACGAGGTCGTAGTCCAAGCAAAGTTTGATGGGTTTCACTTTGAAAGAAAGATCTATGATTTATGAACTGTCATAATCATTGTTACTTGTCCTAAGCTATCTATTACAACATGGAATGAACTTATAAAATTTAAAAAAACCACTTTCAGTATTCAGGAGCTGACAAGAATGAAGATTAATTGATAACCTGAAAACTATAACCGATAAAAACGAAAGAAATTAATAAGTAATAGTAAAATTGAATTTTCGTCACCCTGTCATTCTGTAAGAGAGGGGAGTGTCAGGAGTAAGGGAACCTCTACTACATTATGTAGGAGGGAGGAGTTTCAGAAATGAGAGAACCTCCACTACATTCTGTAGGAGGTGGGAGTCTCTGAAGTGAGAGAACCTCCACTACATTCTGTAGGAGGTGGGAGTCTCTGAAGTGAGAGAACCTCCACTAAATTCTGTAGGAGGTGGGAGTCTCTGAAGTGAGAGAACCTCCACTAAATTCTGTAGGAGGTGGGAGTCTCTGAAGTGAGAGAACCTCCCCTACATTCTGTAGAAGGGACAAGTGTCAGAAGTGAGAGAACATTCACTACATTTGTTTCTATTATTTCTCTCCTAATTATAATGTTGAGAAGTTCAATTAGATTATTAGGTTATTTAAAAAATCAATATATTTTTCTGTATCGCACCTGTAATCTTTCCAACAACAAATTAACTTCTTCGAATGACAGAGAGCGGCAAATTTATTGAATTAGTTTATACCTTCGGATGAGTTAGAGTTTGATACTATAAATTATATGGATAATACAAACCCTTAGTGCACCTAAAGGCTTATGCAGCCTCTGACAACAGCAGTACCTATACAAAGATTCCTCTACTGAACCTATCAAAGCCCCAACTTATAGATCTATAATGCAAGCATCTATATAGGCATAAGTGTATTTTACCTAATATTCGGAAACAAAGAAAACCTAAATTATTACCAAGTCTAAATTATTAGGTAGAATGATGGGGTCATAGACAAACACAAAGATAAAAAAACTAAAAATTTGGTAATATAATTGGAATACTTCGTTTGTTGCTAAACAATTATAATTGATACAGATGGAACTCACATTCACAATAATTATTTGACTACCTTATACTTTAATGAATATCAATTTTGCTCTAATATAATTCGAACTAGGGATTAAGTTCATAACGAAGTTTATGATATTTTTAACTGGATTCTACATTAAGAATCATTCCACATTTCATTCGAAATCATGAATGGTGAGAAAATTTTTAATTTCATTTCCTATTCTCGCGATACAAAAAATTAAGAAAACACCGAACTCCCTCGCAAGCAGTGTATCCTTAAAATCTCCCTTAAATATCCCTTAAACCTACCTACCCTTAAAATCTACCTTAAATCTACATTAAACCTTAAGTAGCTACCTTAAAATCTCCCTAAAGTGAAGGGTAAGAAAAAACAGAAATAAACTAACAAATGTTCATGGTCTATATTTACTGGTATAATAAAAAAGGTTTATCACACACTTGCTGTGGTATTCTCTTCTAGCGCATCCCCACTACCTTAATAGTTACTAATTAGCATGTACTTATAAAGTGCTGAAACCAACCATTAAAAAATTCATTAGCCCTTTAAAACGTTTTCACTTATGATGTGGTTGCTTAGACTAAATTGGCAACAATTTGCCTTTGCTATATTAATCAAAGTTTATTTGAAGGTTTCCGGAACCAAGGTAAAATTTTATAATCCTGTAAAATATTTTGTTAGTGAGATAACAGAACTTGTGGTTAGATTTGGTGGTTGAAAACTATGTCTGGCTTTTGAATTAATACTGAATACACCTTACTTGTGTACATTATAATTATCTGACAGCTGTTGTGGTGAAATTAAAACTTTTTTTTTTGACCCGCTAAAATGGTTATTTGGACTACTGACGGCGGAAGGGAAATTGAATTTATTGCAAGAACTTGCTATATAAATCACTTGTTGGATTTCGGCACTGCACGAAGCTTTCACTGGAAATCATAGCGTATAAATAGAATTGTATATTACGGATAAAACTATACTTTTACAATATGAGATACTAGTGCCCTAATAAACGTAAATTCTATAAAATTTTCAGCTAACAGGTTTGTAAAATAAAACATTATATTATTAATAATCGGGTAGATAATCGTACACTATTAATCGTATTATGCTTGGGTACCCTTGTGAATCCTCCAGTAAGTTTCCTTCGGATCATAGGATACTAAATTTAAAAATTTTACACACTAAAAAACAATGAACAGGTAAGTTCATTTACATTTAGGCGTAAACGGTTTAAACAAATATTACGATGTTCTGCCTTTTTTTGTTTACAATACATCAAAAACAAATACAAAAATAAAATTATTATTCCGCGTTATAATTCATATAATCCTATCCTACAATATTCAAGAGCCCTCCGCAGAGAAATGAAATGGTCGCGATAAAACTATAAATAGCTGTAATGCGCCCGTTGAAGGAGGCCAGAAAATGTGAGCCGGCTTTGGATGAATTTTTCATTTAACGGAGCCGAGATGGGAGCTCGTTTTCAATGTTTAATGTCCGGTGGAATTTTTGACTACCGGCTTCCAAGAGTTGGGCTAGAAGGCTACACGGATAGAATGGACCCAGAGGAATAAAAAACATTTACTTCTTCGGTACATCTGTTATTTGTTTTATCCATTGGCAGAACAGAGTATATGGTTGATGCAATCGTATGCAATGCTCTAGTAATAGGTAATTGCTAATTATATTATCCTTTAGAAGATAATTTAATTAATTAATCTTTAAATTTTCCGTTATTTTAGAGATACACTTGTAGTTTTTTTAGAAATTTCTGGACGATAAGACAATTATAGATAGGTTGCATCAGTCGTTAACATAACATTCTCCTCATAGACGAGGTATCCAGATTGATGAGGCTATATATTTTGTTTTATTCACCTTTTTATATAATATTTATTGAAGAATATTAATACAATCAGCAACAAATAAGGGCATTAGGTATTAGTTTTTAAATATTCATTCATACAATATATAGAGAAAAAGAAGAAAAAACAGAAAAAAAAATTTAAATGATAACAATAATACTCACTGAATTAAAAGAAGAAAGGTAATAATAATTAAGATATATATAAATAAAGGAAATACAATCATGATTTGTATAAATAAAAATATGAATTTAAAATATCATGAAACAAAACTGATCAAATCATAAAAAAAAAAAGAAAATTTCTACAAGACAAAAAAAATTAAATTTAAGTAACAATAAAATAAATATACATTCACACATATAAATTTGAATTAGGGACCATTTTAGTTTTCTTGTATTATGACAATTGTTGAGCATTTTTTCTGGAAGTTTTCTCAAATTTGTTTTTAAATTATCCTATAGATGCCGTCAGTGTGGGGGCTCCGCTTTTGATAGAGTCTAATTCAAATCCGAATAAGTCTGAGTTTTTTTTTTAATTCAAAGCTATTGTAACATATTCTATAGCCAACAAGGCCATTGAAAATTGTCTTGTCACCTTTCTTGTATATAGATATAAGAAATCCTGTCTTAAGGTCTTGTGGTAGCTCTTGTCCTTGGAATATGAGCTTTATTAGCTTTGTTGGAATCTTGTTCCTCCTGCTTTCAACAGCTCTACCGAAATACCTCCAGGTCCCGCAGCTTTTCACATTTGGCATTTTTGAGTGCAACAAGAACTTCATCCTCTTACACCTTGTACCATACCATTCTGGCCTTGTTTAGTAAGCAAACTTTTGTAATTGTTCACCCAGGTCTTCTCACTTATTAAAGGAATTAGATTATCCTTCACTTGTGTTCTGAGAGCTTTAAGTATCCTCCATGATTCGCAAATCTTATTGTAACCTAGGGTATAACTAATCCTCCTGCGACAAGCTTCCCAAGCTTGGTTCTTGTTTTCTGCAACAATGCGCTTTACCTGTGCATATAGGCTTCTATATTCTATCCAATATTCTTGGCTTCTGCTACATAGCCATTTATTGAAGAGAACTCCTTTTTCTTTCCTACTATTTCATCTATTTCCTTGTTCCACCATTCTTTTGTAGGATTAGTTCCTATCTCCCTTAGGGCTTCACTAGCTGCTTCATGGATACGCTTCTTAATATGTTTATATATCTCAACTGCACCACTGTCCCCATTATCGATCATTTTGCCTTTCAGACAGCGTTTGTAGAGGTCCCTAATATTTTCGAGTAGGCGAAGCTTATACTTATCTAAGCGTTCCGATTTTGTTTGTTCAAATGCAGCTTGCTCCCTTCTCCACAGTGCCAATCTGTGGTCACTGCCACATTCCATCCCTCGCAGGACTCTCACATCCAGTACTGGTAATATGCTATGCTGCTTGGTAATACAGTAATCCAAGATGGTCTGAATCCCGGTATACTCATACCAAGTGAACTGATGCTCCTTTATATGCTGGAAGAAAGGTTTTTGCACTTTTAAGTCGAATTCCTCGCAGATATTACGGAGTCTGAGGCCGTTATCATTTACTTCCTCCTCCCCGATATCCTTTTTCTTTCTTTCCAACTCGAGCATTCATCTCCCATTATAAACACATGTCCTTGTGCCTGATCTTCTTTAGATTAGATCTAAATATGTCATCGAAAATGAGCTGTAGATATCGAGAATAGAAATATTGTAGCCAAGTATTCTCAGGTCTATTCTTATAATCCTTTCCGAGGCCATCTCATAAAAGGCACCCATCGTTTGTGTTTCCCTCGGATCGCAATGGAGACACCTTCCCTAGCCCGCTCACCTTTATCCACTCCACTCCAAATGTGGATCCATTCTCCAATTCTTTCCTGTCCTCTTCCTTTCACCTTTGCTTCCGTCAGAAGGACAATGTAGAGATTCTACTTCTCCATTTCAGCGAATACTCTTTTTTATTCGAGAGACTCTGCACGTTCCAGGTTCCAATTTGTAATGTCCTTTTCCGCTTCTAGGTCCGTTTACCAATGTTTCCATCCGGCTTTTTCTTTTTCTGACTTATTTAAGCTAGCTATTTTTTATACTATTAGGGTGCTGGCCTGGTAGAAACCCACAACCTGGAGGACCAGAGGTTTTATGTCGGGATCACCTTCCCTTAGACTGGTCGCCATACCTGACTTACGGGTCCTGCCTGCCCGGGCATCCCCGCTCTACAGGGGAGGCTGCACTTATTTAGAGGCAGTACATACTCGCCTCGTCAAACGTCGCCATTGGGTCTTGGGCTACTTGCGAGAGTGGTCGCGCCACAAATCACCCTCCCCCACCCTGGTAACGATGCCGTTTTTATTAAGCCTTTTAAAATCTTTATTTAAAATACTTTTATTGAACTTAAACTGAAATCATATTATTAATAAAAATATTAAACGGTGATTTCATGTGTTATTTAGTTTTACAATGTTTAATTTATCACAGCATTTACAAAATATTTCTTTTTATATAATATATTGAATAAGAACAAATTTCAATATCAGAGTGGGTAATTCGTTTCAATTTTAAAACATAAAGAAGAACTGAAAATAAATAGGTATCCAAATAACTTTGAATTCAACACATATCTCATGAAACAGAGCTAAAGGAAATAGATACAAAAAAAAAAAAAAAAAAGAAGAAACATATATTCTTATCACAAACGCTATAAAAAAGAATATCAACAGTAGTCCATAGAATGAGGAAAACATTCTTTTAGAGCAAACAACATGTTCATAAAAACTTAGATTGAAGTTTCCCCTGAGTAGAGAGGGCATCTAAATGAAAAGATTTTATAGCGATAAAATAAAAATCTTTTATGTCACCTTGAAAAATAGAGTGTAAAATTATTGCAACAGCCTCCGGTTAGTTTGGACAGGGTGTAGTTGGAGAATATTTTGCTTAACACTTCAAAAATAGTTTCTATAAACTGGTAAGATCACAAAACTATGAAGCTTTTTATGATCTATGATTATTATAAAAATAATTCATTCTCCTCATATAATTCTAATTCATAATTATCTACCTAATGACATTTTTAAAAAAAATATCTTAGAACAATTTACTTTGTAATTTCGAAATATTTTATGAATTAAACATATTTTGAGAAATTTAAATATCATATCATACTAATGCAAACGCAGCAAAACAGTTAATTTTTTCTAAGCTTGTGTTTGTAACTTAATTCCAATTTTTCTGGGAGGTTGGTACTATGAATTTCAAATTATTAAAAAAAAAATTATTTGTATTTGCTTCCTAGATGATACAGTCTATGTAGATAAAGTTTCTTTCTAATTAAACAAACTTTCATCTACATACATACGTTTTGGTGCCTTTATTATTTTTCTTCAAGTATTCCCATAAACAAAGTTAAGTCGATAATAATTGATTTTATTCCTTTTCATTCAAATGCTAGCATTTAAAATTTATTTTTGAAAACACATAACCTTTATTATAATAAATATTATATAAGTAAAAGGAATTTAATATTATATTAAAATGTTATTATTGGCTAGATGTGCCCAGTTAACCTGGGCACCCACGTTAGTTTTGTAATATACACTACCGTTTAATTTTTGATTAAATATATGTATTATTTGGCTGTCATCCTGATTTTTTTTACCAAAAATTTTTTATAGTGTCAATCTACAAAAATTTTGTATGGTGCGGAAGATTTAAATATATTGAGTACTGAGTGAAAAGTGATGATTTAAACAAAATTACTAAATTGTAACTTTAATACTAAAATGGTTTAAAAAAAAATAGGACTTAATTTTTTTTTGCAGAAAATTTCCTTTAATTTGGTGAAACACATTTTTTAAACGCAAAATTCAAGAACAAGTCCAAAAAAGGTATTTAACACGCTTAGATATTTCAATACTGTCAATATTGCTATTTTACTTAAATAGGGTCGTTTCTGGCCAAAAAAAAAATATATATATAAAATTTGTTTTTATTATGAAACTCAATTTCTGTAGGCTGCCTTAATGCTTGTAGGTTAGTCATAAAGTATATCAATCTATAAAATACGTTAAATACAAATAATTTTATTTCTGTCAGATGTGCCACTATCAAATGTCAATGTCAAAAATACACCAGAAACGAACAAAAATAAATTAAACCCGTCAATGTAAGCATTAGTTTTGCCAAAAAACCTGAATCTCATGTAGTGCAGCTATTGATTTAAAGTGATGTTTATTTGTATTTATTTACGGGCTAAAACTAGGTTAAAATGTAATATTATTAAAAAATACTAAAAATGAAACATTTCGCATTAGTAATATTTTAAATAACAATACAAAAATATTGTATGATAAAAATACAAATAAATAATAAAAACAGTATTTGATTTTATAGCTGTAAATATTTCAAATCCACTATGATAATTTTAGTGAAGTCTCATCCTCGATTATTTAATCTTATTTGGTTTTTATTGTAAAATTCCATTGAAGAATGATAATACAACCAGCCATAATAAAGGGCATTAATTATTAGAGTTATAAGCTTTTATTTATACAGCATAAGCTGTCCAAAAGGAGAAAAATAAAATTAAAATTAAATGATAAATGTATACAAAAGAAAAAAATTATTGAAGAAAAATTTATCTGGAAGATAAAGAAAATTAAGTTTAAGTAAAAGTTTTTTTTTGTAAAAAAACTTTAGCACTAATTTTTTTTATATTTATTAAATTGTAAAATACCAGGGCATTCAAAAAGTCCTGTCGTTTTTCGTTTGTTCGTTGTTTATTTTGATTCTAGAGTGTTTGGTAATTAATTCCGTTCAATACAACTTTTATCCATGTAAACACAAATGTTTATACTTTATGAATAGGAGGCTAAGGAGGATTAATTTAATGCAGTCACCATCCAACT